>NW_027617353.1:0-124751 GCF_964187855.1 Myxine glutinosa
TGATAGTGTTGAAAAACCACTTTTAGCACTTGTGTTAGTGTTGAAAAACCACTTTTAGCACTTGTGTTAGTGTTGAAAAACCACTTTTCGCACTTGTGTTGGTGCAGGAAACCACTTTTGCACTTGTATTAGTGTGGAAAAAACACTTTTCGCACTTGTGTTAGTGTTGAAAAACCACTTTTCGCACTTGTGTTAGTGTTGAAAAACCACTTTTCGCACTTGTGTTAGTGTTGAAAAACCACTTTTCACACTTGTGTTGGTGCAGGAAACCACTTTTGCACTTGTATTAGCTGTGGAAAAACCACTTTTTGCACTTGTGTTAGTGTTGAAAAGCCACTTTTCGCACTTGTGTTAGTGTTGAAAAACCACTTTTCGCACTTGTGTTGGTGCAGGAAACCACTTTTGCACTTGTATTAGTGTGGAAAAACCACTTTTCACACTTGTGTTAGTGTTGAAAAACAACTTTTCGCACTTGTGTTAGTGTTGTAAAACCACTTTTCACACTTGTGTTAGTGTTGAAAAACCACTTTTGCATTTGTGTTGGTGCAGGAAACCACTTTTGCACTTGTATTAGTGTGGAAAAAACACTTTTCGCACTTGTGTTAGTGTTGAAAAACCACTTTTCGCATTTGTGTTAGTGTTGAAAAACCACTTTTCGCACTTGTGTTGGTGCAGGAAACCACTTTTGCACTTGTATTAGTGTGGAAAAAACACTTTTTGCACTTGTGATAGTGTTGAAAAACCACTTTTCGCACTTGTGTTAGTGTTGAAAAAACCACTTTTCGCACTTGTGTTGGTGCAGGAAACCACTTTTGCACTTGTATTAGTGTGGAAAAAGGAAACCACTTTTGCACTTGTATTAGTGTGGAAAAAACACTTTTCGCACTTGTGTTAGTGTTGAAAAACCACTTTTCGCACTTGTGTTAGTGTTGAAAAACCACTTTTCGCACTTGTGTTGGTGCAGGAAACCACTTTTGCACTTGTATTAGTGTGGAAAAAGGAAACCACTTTTGCACTTGTATTAGTGTGGAAAAAACACTTTTCGCACTTGTGTTAGTGTTGAAAAACCACTTTTCGCACTTGTGTTAGTGTTGAAAAACCACTTTTCGCACTTGTGTTAGTGTTGAAAAACCACTTTTCGCAGTTGTGTTGGTGCAGGAAACCACTTTTACACTTGTATTAGTGTGGAAAAACCACTTTTCGCACTTGTGTTAGTGTTGAAAAGCCACTTTTTGCACTTGTGTTAGTGTTGTAAAACCACTTTTCACACTTGTGTTGGTGCAGGAAACCACTTTTGCACTTGTATTAGTGTGGAAAAACCACTTTTCGCACTTGTGTTAGTGTTGAAAAACCACTTTTCGCACTTGTGTTAGTGTTGAAAAACCACTTTTCGCAGTTGTGTTAGTGTTGAAAAACCACTTTTCGCATTTGTGTTAGTGTTGAAAAACCACTTTTCGCACTTGTGTTGGTGCAGGAAACCACTTTTGCACTTGTATTAGTGTGGAAAAAACACTTTTTGCACTTGTGATAGTGTTGAAAAACCACTTTTCGCACTTGTGTTAGTGTTGAAAAACCACTTTTCGCACTTGTGTTGGTGCAGGAAACCACTTTTGCACTTGTATTAGTGTGGAAAAAGGAAACCACTTTTGCACTTGTATTAGTGTGGAAAAAACACTTTTCGCACTTGTGTTAGTGTTGAAAAACCACTTTTCGCACTTGTGTTAGTGTTGAAAAACCACTTTTCGCACTTGTGTTGGTGCAGGAAACCACTTTTGCACTTGTATTAGTGTGGAAAAAGGAAACCACTTTTGCACTTGTATTAGTGTGGAAAAAACACTTTTCGCACTTGTGTTAGTGTTGAAAAACCACTTTCGCACTTGTGTTAGTGTTGAAAAACCACTTTTCGCACTTGTGTTAGTGTTGAAAAACCACTTTTCGCAGTTGTGTTGGTGCAGGAAACCACTTTTGCACTTGTATTAGTGTGGAAAAACCACTTTTCGCACTTGTGTTAGTGTTGAAAAGCCACTTTTTGCACTTGTGTTAGTGTTGTAAAACCACTTTTCACACTTGTGTTGGTGCAGGTAAACCACTTTTGCACTTGTATTAGTGTGGAAAAAACATTTTTCGCACTTGTGTTAGTGTTGAAAAACCACTTTTCGCACTTGTGTTCGTGTTGAAAAACCACTTTTCGCACTTGTGTTGGTGCAGGAAACCACTTTTGCACTTGTATTAGTGTGGAAAAACCACTTTTCACACTTGTGTTAGTGTTGAAAACAACTTTTCGCACTTGTGTTAGTGTTGTAAAACCACTTTTCGCACTTGTGTTAGTGTTGAAAAACCACTTTTCGCATTTGTGTTGGTGCAGGAAACCACTTTTGCACTTGTATTAGTGTGGAAAAAACACTTTTCGCACTTGTGTTAGTGTTGAAAAACCACTTTTCGCACTTGTGTTAGTGTTGAAAAACCACTTTTCGCACTTGTGTTAGTGTTGAAAAACCACTTTTCGCACTTGTGTTGGTGCAGGAAACCACTTTTGCACTTGTATTAGTGTGGAAAAACCACTTTTCGCACTTGTGTTAGTGTTGAAAAGCCACTTTTCGCACTTGTGTTAGTGTTGTAAAACCACTTTTCGCACTTGTGTTGGTGCAGGAAACCACTTTTCCACTTGTATTAGTGTGGAAAAACCACTTTTCGCACTTGTGTTAGTGTTGAAAAGCCACTTTTCGCACTTGTGTTAGTGTTGTAAAACCACTTTTCGCACTTGTGTTGGTGCAGGAAACCACTTTTGCACTTGTATTAGTGTGGAAAAACCACTTTTCGCACTTGTGTTAGTGTTGAAAAACCACTTTTCGCACTTGTGTTAGTATTGAAAAACCACTTTTCGCACTTGTGTTAGTGTTGAAAAACCACTTTTCGCACTTGTGTTAGTATTGAAAAACCACTTTTCGCACTTGTGTTAGTGTTGAAAAACCACTTTTCGCACTTGTGTTGGTGCAGGAAACCACTTTTGCACTTGTATTAATGTGGAAAAAACACTTTTTGCACTTGTGATAGTGTTGAAAAACCACTTTTCGCACTTGTGTTAGTGTTGAAAAACCACTTTTCGCACTTGTGTTGGTGCAGGAAACCACTTTTGCACTTGTATTAGTGTGGAAAAACCACTTTTCGCACTTGTGTTAGTGTTGAAAAACCACTTTTCGCACTTGTGTTAGTGTTGTAAAACCACTTTTCGCACTTGTGTTAGTGTTGAAAAACCACTTTTTGCATTTGTGTTGTTGCAGGAAACCACTTTTGCACTTGTATTAGTGTGGAAAAAACACTTTTCGCACTTGTGTTAGTGTTGAAAAACCACTTTTCGCACTTGTGTTGGTGTTGAAAAACCACTTTTCGCACTTGTGTTAGTGTTGAAAAACCACTTTTCGCACTTGTGTTGGTGCAGGAAACCACTTTTGCACTTGTATTAGTGTGGAAAAACCACTTTTCGCACTTGTGTTAGTGTTGAAAAGCCACTTTTCGCACTTGTGTTAGTGTTGAAAAACCACTTTTCGCACTTGTGTTAGTGTTGAAAAACCACTTTTCGCACTTGTGTTGGTGCAGGAAACCACTTTTGCACTTGTATTAGTGTGGAAAAAACACTTTTCGCACTTGTGTTAATGTTGAAAAACCACTTTTCGCACTTGTGTTAGTGTTGAAAAACCACTTTTCGCACTTGTGTTAGTGTTGAAAAACCACTTTTGCACCTGTATTAGTGTGGAAAAAACACTTTTTGCACTTGTGATAGTGTTGAAAAACCACTTTTAGCACTTGTGTTAGTGTTGAAAAACCACTTTTAGCACTTGTGTTAGTGTTGAAAAACTACTTTTCGCACTTGTGTTGGTGCAGGAAACCACTTTTGCACTTGTATTAGTGTGGAAAAAACACTTTTCGCACTTGTGTTAGTGTTGAAAAACCACTTTTCGCACTTGTGTTAGTGTTGAAAAACCACTTTTCGCACTTGTGTTAGTGTTGAAAAACCACTTTTCACACTTGTGTTGGTGCAGGAAACCACTTTTGCACTTGTATTAGTGTGGAAAAACCACTTTTTGCACTTGTGTTAGTGTTGAAAAGCCACTTTTCGCACTTGTGTTAGTGTTGAAAAACCACTTTTCGCACTTGTGTTGGTGCAGGAAACCACTTTTGCACTTGTATTAGTGTGGAAAAACCACTTTTCACACTTGTGTTAGTGTTGAAAAACAACTTTTCGCACTTGTGTTAGTGTTGTAAAACCACTTTTCACACTTGTGTTAGTGTTGAAAAACCACTTTTGCATTTGTGTTGGTGCAGGAAACCACTTTTGCACTTGTATTAGTGTGGAAAAAACACTTTTTGCACTTGTGTTAGTGTTGAAAAACCACTTTTCGCATTTGTGTTAGTGTTGAAAAACCACTTTTCGCACTTGTGTTGGTGCAGGAAACCACTTTTGCACTTGTATTAGTGTGGAAAAAACACTTTTTGCACTTGTGATAGTGTTGAAAAACCACTTTTCGCACTTGTGTTAGTGTTGAAAAACCACTTTTCGCACTTGTGTTGGTGCAGGAAACCACTTTTGCACTTGTATTAGTGTGGAAAAAGGAAACCACTTTTGCACTTGTATTAGTGTGGAAAAAACACTTTTCGCACTTGTGTTAGTGTTGAAAAACCACTTTTCGCACTTGTGTTAGTGTTGAAAAACCACTTTTCGCACTTGTGTTGGTGCAGGAAACCACTTTTGCACTTGTATTAGTGTGGAAAAAGGAAACCACTTTTGCACTTGTATTAGTGTGGAAAAAACACTTTTCGCACTTGTGTTAGTGTTGAAAAACCACTTTTCGCACTTGTGTTAGTGTTGAAAAACCACTTTTCGCACTTGTGTTAGTGTTGAAAAACCACTTTTCGCAGTTGTGTTGGTGCAGGAAACCACTTTTGCACTTGTATTAGTGTGGAAAAACCACTTTTCGCACTTGTGTTAGTGTTGAAAAGCCACTTTTTGCACTTGTGTTAGTGTTGTAAAACCACTTTTCACACTTGTGTTGGTGCAGGAAACCACTTTTGCACTTGTATTAGTGTGGAAAAACCACTTTTCGCACTTGTGTTAGTGTTGAAAAACCACTTTTCGCACTTGTGTTAGTGTTGAAAAACCACTTTTCGCAGTTGTGTTAGTGTTGAAAAACCACTTTTCGCACTTGTGTTGGTGCAGGAAACCACTTTTGCACTTGTATTAGTGTGGAAAAAACATTTTTCGCACTTGTGTTAGTGTTGAAAAACCACTTTTCGCACTTGTGTTCGTGTTGAAAAACCACTTTTCGCACTTGTGTTGGTGCAGGAAACCACTTTTGCACTTGTATTAGTGTGGAAAAACCACTTTTCACACTTGTGTTAGTGTTGAAAAACAACTTTTCGCACTTGTGTTAGTGTTGTAAAACCACTTTTCGCACTTGTGTTAGTGTTGAAAAACCACTTTTCGCATTTGTGTTGGTGCAGGAAACCACTTTTGCACTTGTATTAGTGTGGAAAAAACACTTTTCGCACTTGTGTTAGTGTTGAAAAACCACTTTTCGCACTTGTGTTAGTGTTGAAAAACCACTTTTCGCACTTGTGTTAGTGTTGAAAAACCACTTTTCGCACTTGTGTTGGTGCAGGAAACCACTTTTGCACTTGTATTAGTGTGGAAAAACCACTTTTCGCACTTGTGTTAGTGTTGAAAAGCCACTTTTCGCACTTGTGTTAGTGTTGTAAAACCACTTTTCGCACTTGTGTTGGTGCAGGAAACCACTTTTCCACTTGTATTAGTGTGGAAAAACCACTTTTCGCACTTGTGTTAGTGTTGAAAAGCCACTTTTCGCACTTGTGTTAGTGTTGTAAAACCACTTTTCGCACTTGTGTTGGTGCAGGAAACCACTTTTGCACTTGTATTAGTGTGGAAAAACCACTTTTCGCACTTGTGTTAGTGTTGAAAAACCACTTTTCGCACTTGTGTTAGTATTGAAAAACCACTTTTCGCACTTGTGTTAGTGTTGAAAAACCACTTTTCGCACTTGTGTTAGTATTGAAAAACCACTTTTCGCACTTGTGTTAGTGTTGAAAAACCACTTTTCGCACTTGTGTTGGTGCAGGAAACCACTTTTGCACTTGTATTAGTGTGGAAAAAACACTTTTTGCACTTGTGATAGTGTTGAAAAACCACTTTTCGCACTTGTGTTAGTGTTGAAAAACAACTTTTCGCACTTGTGTTGGTGCAGGAAACCACTTTTGCACTTGTATTAGTGTGGAAAAACCACTTTTCGCACTTGTGTTAGTGTTGAAAAACCACTTTTCGCACTTGTGTTAGTGTTGTAAAACCACTTTTCGCACTTGTGTTAGTGTTGAAAAACCACTTTTTGCATTTGTGTTGTTGCAGGAAACCACTTTTGCACTTGTATTAGTGTGGAAAAAACACTTTTCGCACTTGTGTTAGTGTTGAAAAACCACTTTTCGCACTTGTGTTGGTGTTGAAAAACCACTTTTCGCACTTGTGTTAGTGTTGAAAAACCACTTTTCGCACTTGTGTTGGTGCAGGAAACCACTTTTGCACTTGTATTAGTGTGGAAAAACCACTTTTCGCACTTGTGTTAGTGTTGAAAAGCCACTTTTCGCACTTGTGTTAGTGTTGAAAAACCACTTTTCGCACTTGTGTTAGTGTTGAAAAACCACTTTTCGCACTTGTGTTGGTGCAGGAAACCACTTTTGCACTTGTATTAGTGTGGAAAAAACACTTTTCGCACTTGTGTTAATGTTGAAAAACCACTTTTCGCACTTGTGTTAGTGTTGAAAAACCACTTTTCGCACTTGTGTTAGTGTTGAAAAACCACTTTTGCACCTGTATTAGTGTGGAAAAAACACTTTTTGCACTTGTGATAGTGTTGAAAAACCACTTTTAGCACTTGTGTTAGTGTTGAAAAACCACTTTTAGCACTTGTGTTAGTGTTGAAAAACTACTTTTCGCACTTGTGTTGGTGCAGGAAACCACTTTTGCACTTGTATTAGTGTGGAAAAAACACTTTTCGCACTTGTGTTAGTGTTGAAAAACCACTTTTCGCACTTGTGTTAGTGTTGAAAAACCACTTTTCGCACTTGTGTTAGTGTTGAAAAACCACTTTTCACACTTGTGTTGGTGCAGGAAACCACTTTTGCACTTGTATTAGTGTGGAAAAACCACTTTTTGCACTTGTGTTAGTGTTGAAAAGCCACTTTTCGCACTTGTGTTAGTGTTGAAAAACCACTTTTCGCACTTGTGTTGGTGCAGGAAACCACTTTTGCACTTGTATTAGTGTGGAAAAACCACTTTTCACACTTGTGTTAGTGTTGAAAAACAACTTTTCGCACTTGTGTTAGTGTTGTAAAACCACTTTTCACACTTGTGTTAGTGTTGAAAAACCACTTTTGCATTTGTGTTGGTGCAGGAAACCACTTTTGCACTTGTATTAGTGTGGAAAAAACACTTTTCGCACTTGTGTTAGTGTTGAAAAACCACTTTTCGCATTTGTGTTAGTGTTGAAAAACCACTTTTCGCACTTGTGTTGGTGCAGGAAACCACTTTTGCACTTGTATTAGTGTGGAAAAAACACTTTTTGCACTTGTGATAGTGTTGAAAAACCACTTTTCGCACTTGTGTTAGTGTTGAAAAACCACTTTTCGCACTTGTGTTGGTGCAGGAAACCACTTTTGCACTTGTATTAGTGTGGAAAAAGGAAACCACTTTTGCACTTGTATTAGTGTGGAAAAAACACTTTTCGCACTTGTGTTAGTGTTGAAAAACCACTTTTCGCACTTGTGTTAGTGTTGAAAAACCACTTTTCGCACTTGTGTTGGTGCAGGAAACCACTTTTGCACTTGTATTAGTGTGGAAAAAGGAAACCACTTTTGCACTTGTATTAGTGTGGAAAAAACACTTTTCGCACTTGTGTTAGTGTTGAAAAACCACTTTTCGCACTTGTGTTAGTGTTGAAAAACCACTTTTCGCACTTGTGTTAGTGTTGAAAAACCACTTTTCGCAGTTGTGTTGGTGCAGGAAACCACTTTTGCACTTGTATTAGTGTGGAAAAACCACTTTTCGCACTTGTGTTAGTGTTGAAAAGCCACTTTTTGCACATGTGTTAGTGTTGTAAAACCACTTTTCACACTTGTGTTGGTGCAGGAAACCACTTTTGCACTTGTATTAGTGTGGAAAAACCACTTTTCGCACTTGTGTTAGTGTTGAAAAACCACTTTTCGCACTTGTGTTAGTGTTGAAAAACCACTTTTCGCAGTTGTGTTAGTGTTGAAAAACCACTTTTCGCACTTGTGTTGGTGCAGGAAACCACTTTTGCACTTGTATTAGTGTGGAAAAAACACTTTTCGCACTTGTGTTAATGTTGAAAAACCACTTTTCGCACTTGTGTTAGTGTTGAAAAACCACTTTTCGCACTTGTGTTAGTGTTGAAAAACCACTTTTCGCACTTGTGTTGGTGCAGGAAACCACTTTTGCACTTGTATTAGTGCGGAAAAAACCTTTTTTGCACTTGTGATAGTGTTGAAAAACCACTTTTCGCACTTGTGTTAGTGTTGAAAAACCACTTTTCGCACTTGTGTTGGTGCAGGAAACCACTTTTGCACTTGTATTAGTGTGGAAAAAACACTTTTCGCACTTGTGTTAGTGTTGAAAAACCACTTTTCGCACTTGTGTTCGTGTTGAAAAACCACTTTTCGCACATGTGTTGGTGCAGGAAACCACTTTTGCACTTGTATTAGTGTGGAAAAACCACTTTTTGCACCTGTGTTAGTGTTGAAAAGCCACTTTTCGCACTTGTGTTAGTGTTGAAAAACTACTTTATGCACTTGTGTTGGTGCAGGAAACCACTTTTGCACTTGTATTAGTGTGGAAAAACCACCTTTCACACTTGTGTTAGTGTTGAAAAACAACTTTTCGCACTTGTCTTAGTGTTGTAAAACCACTTTTCGCACTTGTGTTAGTGTTGAAAAACCACTTTTCGCATTTGTGTTGGTGCAGGAAACCACTTTTGCACTTGTATTAGTGTGGAAAAAACACTTTTCGCACTTGTGTTAGTGTTGAAAAACCACTTTTCGCACTTGTGTTGGTGTTGAAAAACCACTTTTCGCACTTGTGTTAGTGTTGAAAAACCACTTTTCTCAGTTGTGTTGGTGCAGGAAACCACTTTTGCACTTGTATTAGTGTGGAAAAACCACTTTTCGCACTTGTGTTAGTGTTGAAAAACCACTTTTCGCACTTGTGTTAGTGTTGAAAAACCACTTTTCGCACTTGTGTTAGTGTTGAAAAACCACTTTTCGCACTTGTGTTGGTGCAGGAAACCACTTTTACACTTGTATTAGTGTGGAAAAAACACTTTTCGCACTTGTGTTGGTGCAGGAAACCACTTTTGCACTTGTATTAGTGTGGAAAAAGGAAACCACTTTTGCACTTGTATTAGTGTGGAAAAAACACTTTTCGCACTTGTGTTAGTGTTGAAAAACCACTTTTCGCACTTGTGTTAGTGTTGAAAAACCACTTTTCGCACTTGTGTTAGTGTTGAAAAACCACTTTTCGCACTTGTGTTGGTGCAGGAAACCACTTTTGCACTTGTATTAGTGTGGAAAAACCACTTTTCGCACTTGTGTTAGTGTTGAAAAGCCACTTTTTGCACTTGTGTTAGTGTTGTAAAACCACTTTTCACACTTGTGTTGGTGCAGGAAACCACTTTTGCACTTGTATTAGTGTGGAAAAAAGACTTTTTGCACTTTTGTTAGTGTTGAAAAACCACTTTTCGCCCTTGTGTTGGTGCAGGAAACCACTTTTGCACTTGTATTAGTGTGGAAAAACCACTTTTCGCACTTGTGTTAGTGTTGAAAAACCACTTTTCGCACTTGTGTTAGTGTTGAAAAACCACTTTTCGCAGTTGTGTTAGTGTTGAAAAACCACTTTTCGCACTTGTGTTGGTGCAGGAAACCACTTTTGCACTTGTATTAGTGTGGAAAAACCACTTTTCGCACTTGTGTTAGTGTTGAAAAGCCACTTTTCGCACTTGTGTTAGTGTTGAAAAACCACTTTTCGCACTTGTGTTAGTGTTGAAAAACCACTTTTCGCACTTGTGTTGGTGCAGGAAACCACTTTTGCACTTGTATTAGTGTGGAAAAAACACTTTTCGCACTTGTGTTAATGTTGAAAAACCACTTTTCGCACTTGTGTTAGTGTTGAAAAACCACTTTTCGCACTTGTGTTAGTGTTGAAAAACCACTTTTGCACTTGTATTAGTGTGGAAAAAACACTTTTTGCACTTGTGATAGTGTTGAAAAACCACTTTTAGCACTTGTGTTAGTGTTGAAAAACCACTTTTAGCACTTGTGTTAGTGTTGAAAAACCACTTTTCGCACTTGTGTTGGTGCAGGAAACCACTTTTGCACTTGTATTAGTGTGGAAAAAACACTTTTCGCACTTGTGTTAGTGTTGAAAAACCACTTTTCGCACTTGTGTTAGTGTTGAAAAACCACTTTTCGCACTTGTGTTAGTGTTGAAAAACCACTTTTCACACTTGTGTTGGTGCAGGAAACCACTTTTGCACTTGTATTAGTGTGGAAAAACCACTTTTTGCACTTGTGTTAGTGTTGAAAAGCCACTTTTCGCACTTGTGTTAGTGTTGAAAAACCACTTTTCGCACTTGTGTTGGTGCAGGAAACCACTTTTGCACTTGTATTAGTGTGGAAAAAACACTTTTCGCACTTGTGTTAGTGTTGAAAAACCACTTTTCGCACTTGTGTTAGTGTTGAAAAACCACTTTTCGCACTTGTGTTAGTGTTGAAAAACCACTTTTCACACTTGTGTTGGTGCAGGAAACCACTTTTGCACTTGTATTAGTGTGGAAAAACCACTTTTTGCACTTGTGTTAGTGTTGAAAAGCCACTTTTCGCACTTGTGTTAGTGTTGAAAAACCACTTTTCGCACTTGTGTTGGTGCAGGAAACCACTTTTGCACTTGTATTAGTGTGGAAAAACCACTTTTCACACTTGTGTTAGTGTTGAAAAACAACTTTTCGCACTTGTGTTAGTGTTGTAAAACCACTTTTCACACTTGTGTTAGTGTTGAAAAACCACTTTTGCATTTGTGTTGGTGCAGGAAACCACTTTTGCACTTGTATTAGTGTGGAAAAAACACTTTTCGCACTTGTGTTAGTGTTGAAAAACCACTTTTCGCATTTGTGTTAGTGTTGAAAAACCACTTTTCGCACTTGTGTTGGTGCAGGAAACCACTTTTGCACTTGTATTAGTGTGGAAAAAACACTTTTTGCACTTGTGATAGTGTTGAAAAACCACTTTTCGCACTTGTGTTAGTGTTGAAAAACCACTTTTCGCACTTGTGTTGGTGCAGGAAACCACTTTTGCACTTGTATTAGTGTGGAAAAAGGAAACCACTTTTGCACTTGTATTAGTGTGGAAAAAACACTTTTCGCACTTGTGTTAGTGTTGAAAAACCACTTTTCGCACTTGTGTTAGTGTTGAAAAACCACTTTTCGCACTTGTGTTGGTGCAGGAAACCACTTTTGCACTTGTATTAGTGTGGAAAAAGGAAACCACTTTTGCACTTGTATTAGTGTGGAAAAAACACTTTTCGCACTTGTGTTAGTGTTGAAAAACCACTTTTCGCACTTGTGTTAGTGTTGAAAAACCACTTTTCGCACTTGTGTTAGTGTTGAAAAACCACTTTTCGCAGTTGTGTTGGTGCAGGAAACCACTTTTACACTTGTATTAGTGTGGAAAAACCACTTTTCGCACTTGTGTTAGTGTTGAAAAGCCACTTTTTGCACTTGTGTTAGTGTTGTAAAACCACTTTTCACACTTGTGTTGGTGCAGGAAACCACTTTTGCACTTGTATTAGTGTGGAAAAACCACTTTTCGCACTTGTGTTAGTGTTGAAAAACCACTTTTCGCACTTGTGTTAGTGTTGAAAAACCACTTTTCGCAGTTGTGTTAGTGTTGAAAAACCACTTTTCGCATTTGTGTTAGTGTTGAAAAACCACTTTTCGCACTTGTGTTGGTGCAGGAAACCACTTTTGCACTTGTATTAGTGTGGAAAAAACACTTTTTGCACTTGTGATAGTGTTGAAAAACCACTTTTCGCACTTGTGTTAGTGTTGAAAAACCACTTTTCGCACTTGTGTTGGTGCAGGAAACCACTTTTGCACTTGTATTAGTGTGGAAAAAGGAAACCACTTTTGCACTTGTATTAGTGTGGAAAAAACACTTTTCGCACTTGTGTTAGTGTTGAAAAACCACTTTTCGCACTTGTGTTAGTGTTGAAAAACCACTTTTCGCACTTGTGTTGGTGCAGGAAACCACTTTTGCACTTGTATTAGTGTGGAAAAAGGAAACCACTTTTGCACTTGTATTAGTGTGGAAAAAACACTTTTCGCACTTGTGTTAGTGTTGAAAAACCACTTTTCGCACTTGTGTTAGTGTTGAAAAACCACTTTTCGCACTTGTGTTAGTGTTGAAAAACCACTTTTCGCAGTTGTGTTGGTGCAGGAAACCACTTTTGCACTTGTATTAGTGTGGAAAAACCACTTTTCGCACTTGTGTTAGTGTTGAAAAGCCACTTTTTGCACTTGTGTTAGTGTTGTAAAACCACTTTTCACACTTGTGTTGGTGCAGGAAACCACTTTTGCACTTGTATTAGTGTGGAAAAAACATTTTTCGCACTTGTGTTAGTGTTGAAAAACCACTTTTCGCACTTGTGTTCGTGTTGAAAAACCACTTTTCGCACTTGTGTTGGTGCAGGAAACCACTTTTGCACTTGTATTAGTGTGGAAAAACCACTTTTCACACTTGTGTTAGTGTTGAAAAACAACTTTTCGCACTTGTGTTAGTGTTGTAAAACCACTTTTCGCACTTGTGTTAGTGTTGAAAAACCACTTTTCGCATTTGTGTTGGTGCAGGAAACCACTTTTGCACTTGTATTAGTGTGGAAAAAACACTTTTCGCACTTGTGTTAGTGTTGAAAAACCACTTTTCGCACTTGTGTTAGTGTTGAAAAACCACTTTTCGCACTTGTGTTAGTGTTGAAAAACCACTTTTCGCACTTGTGTTGGTGCAGGAAACCACTTTTGCACTTGTATTAGTGTGGAAAAACCACTTTTCGCACTTGTGTTAGTGTTGAAAAGCCACTTTTCGCACTTGTGTTAGTGTTGTAAAACCACTTTTCGCACTTGTGTTGGTGCAGGAAACCACTTTTCCACTTGTATTAGTGTGGAAAAACCACTTTTCGCACTTGTGTTAGTGTTGAAAAGCCACTTTTCGCACTTGTGTTAGTGTTGTAAAACCACTTTTCGCACTTGTGTTGGTGCAGGAAACCACTTTTGCACTTGTATTAGTGTGGAAAAACCACTTTTCGCACTTGTGTTAGTGTTGAAAAACCACTTTTCGCACTTGTGTTAGTATTGAAAAACCACTTTTCGCACTTGTGTTAGTGTTGAAAAACCACTTTTCGCACTTGTGTTAGTATTGAAAAACCACTTTTCGCACTTGTGTTAGTGTTGAAAAACCACTTTTCGCACTTGTGTTGGTGCAGGAAACCACTTTTGCACTTGTATTAATGTGGAAAAAACACTTTTTGCACTTGTGATAGTGTTGAAAAACCACTTTTCGCACTTGTGTTAGTGTTGAAAAACCACTTTTCGCACTTGTGTTGGTGCAGGAAACCACTTTTGCACTTGTATTAGTGTGGAAAAACCACTTTTCGCACTTGTGTTAGTGTTGAAAAACCACTTTTCGCACTTGTGTTAGTGTTGTAAAACCACTTTTCGCACTTGTGTTAGTGTTGAAAAACCACTTTTTGCATTTGTGTTGTTGCAGGAAACCACTTTTGCACTTGTATTAGTGTGGAAAAAACACTTTTCGCACTTGTGTTAGTGTTGAAAAACCACTTTTCGCACTTGTGTTGGTGTTGAAAAACCACTTTTCGCACTTGTGTTAGTGTTGAAAAACCACTTTTCGCACTTGTGTTGGTGCAGGAAACCACTTTTGCACTTGTATTAGTGTGGAAAAACCACTTTTCGCACTTGTGTTAGTGTTGAAAAGCCACTTTTCGCACTTGTGTTAGTGTTGAAAAACCACTTTTCGCACTTGTGTTAGTGTTGAAAAACCACTTTTCGCACTTGTGTTGGTGCAGGAAACCACTTTTGCACTTGTATTAGTGTGGAAAAAACACTTTTCGCACTTGTGTTAATGTTGAAAAACCACTTTTCGCACTTGTGTTAGTGTTGAAAAACCACTTTTCGCACTTGTGTTAGTGTTGAAAAACCACTTTTGCACCTGTATTAGTGTGGAAAAAACACTTTTTGCACTTGTGATAGTGTTGAAAAACCACTTTTAGCACTTGTGTTAGTGTTGAAAAACCACTTTTAGCACTTGTGTTAGTGTTGAAAAACTACTTTTCGCACTTGTGTTGGTGCAGGAAACCACTTTTGCACTTGTATTAGTGTGGAAAAAACACTTTTCGCACTTGTGTTAGTGTTGAAAAACCACTTTTCGCACTTGTGTTAGTGTTGAAAAACCACTTTTCGCACTTGTGTTAGTGTTGAAAAACCACTTTTCACACTTGTGTTGGTGCAGGAAACCACTTTTGCACTTGTATTAGTGTGGAAAAACCACTTTTTGCACTTGTGTTAGTGTTGAAAAGCCACTTTTCGCACTTGTGTTAGTGTTGAAAAACCACTTTTCGCACTTGTGTTGGTGCAGGAAACCACTTTTGCACTTGTATTAGTGTGGAAAAACCACTTTTCACACTTGTGTTAGTGTTGAAAAACAACTTTTCGCACTTGTGTTAGTGTTGTAAAACCACTTTTCACACTTGTGTTAGTGTTGAAAAACCACTTTTGCATTTGTGTTGGTGCAGGAAACCACTTTTGCACTTGTATTAGTGTGGAAAAAACACTTTTTGCACTTGTGTTAGTGTTGAAAAACCACTTTTCGCATTTGTGTTAGTGTTGAAAAACCACTTTTCGCACTTGTGTTGGTGCAGGAAACCACTTTTGCACTTGTATTAGTGTGGAAAAAACACTTTTTGCACTTGTGATAGTGTTGAAAAACCACTTTTCGCACTTGTGTTAGTGTTGAAAAACCACTTTTCGCACTTGTGTTGGTGCAGGAAACCACTTTTGCACTTGTATTAGTGTAGAAAAAGGAAACCACTTTTGCACTTGTATTAGTGTGGAAAAAACACTTTTCGCACTTGTGTTAGTGTTGAAAAACCACTTTTCGCACTTGTGTTAGTGTTGAAAAACCACTTTTCGCACTTGTGTTGGTGCAGGAAACCACTTTTGCACTTGTATTAGTGTGGAAAAAGGAAACCACTTTTGCACTTGTATTAGTGTGGAAAAAACACTTTTCGCACTTGTGTTAGTGTTGAAAAACCACTTTTCGCACTTGTGTTAGTGTTGAAAAACCACTTTTCGCACTTGTGTTAGTGTTGAAAAACCACTTTTCGCAGTTGTGTTGGTGCAGGAAACCACTTTTGCACTTGTATTAGTGTGGAAAAACCACTTTTCGCACTTGTGTTAGTGTTGAAAAGCCACTTTTTGCACTTGTGTTAGTGTTGTAAAACCACTTTTCACACTTGTGTTGGTGCAGGAAACCACTTTTGCACTTGTATTAGTGTGGAAAAACCACTTTTCGCACTTGTGTTAGTGTTGAAAAACCACTTTTCGCACTTGTGTTAGTGTTGAAAAACCACTTTTCGCAGTTGTGTTAGTGTTGAAAAACCACTTTTCGCACTTGTGTTGGTGCAGGAAACCACTTTTGCACTTGTATTAGTGTGGAAAAAACATTTTTCGCACTTGTGTTAGTGTTGAAAAACCACTTTTCGCACTTGTGTTCGTGTTGAAAAACCACTTTTCGCACTTGTGTTGGTGCAGGAAACCACTTTTGCACTTGTATTAGTGTGGAAAAACCACTTTTCACACTTGTGTTAGTGTTGAAAAACAACTTTTCGCACTTGTGTTAGTGTTGTAAAACCACTTTTCGCACTTGTGTTAGTGTTGAAAAACCACTTTTCGCATTTGTGTTGGTGCAGGAAACCACTTTTGCACTTGTATTAGTGTGGAAAAAACACTTTTCGCACTTGTGTTAGTGTTGAAAAACCACTTTTCGCACTTGTGTTAGTGTTGAAAAACCACTTTTCGCACTTGTGTTAGTGTTGAAAAACCACTTTTCGCACTTGTGTTGGTGCAGGAAACCACTTTTGCACTTGTATTAGTGTGGAAAAACCACTTTTCGCACTTGTGTTAGTGTTGAAAAGCCACTTTTCGCACTTGTGTTAGTGTTGTAAAACCACTTTTCGCACTTGTGTTGGTGCAGGAAACCACTTTTCCACTTGTATTAGTGTGGAAAAACCACTTTTCGCACTTGTGTTAGTGTTGAAAAGCCACTTTTCGCACTTGTGTTAGTGTTGTAAAACCACTTTTCGCACTTGTGTTGGTGCAGGAAACCACTTTTGCACTTGTATTAGTGTGGAAAAACCACTTTTCGCACTTGTGTTAGTGTTGAAAAACCACTTTTCGCACTTGTGTTAGTATTGAAAAACCACTTTTCGCACTTGTGTTAGTGTTGAAAAACCACTTTTCGCACTTGTGTTAGTGTTGAAAAACCACTTTTCGCAGTTGTGTTGGTGCAGGAAACCACTTTTGCACTTGTATTAGTGTGGAAAAACCACTTTTCGCACTTGTGTTAGTGTTGAAAAGCCACTTTTTGCACTTGTGTTAGTGTTGTAAAACCACTTTTCACACTTGTGTTGGTGCAGGAAACCACTTTTGCACTTGTATTAGTGTGGAAAAACCACTTTTCGCACTTGTGTTAGTGTTGAAAAACCACTTTTCGCACTTGTGTTAGTGTTGAAAAACCACTTTTCGCAGTTGTGTTAGTGTTGAAAAACCACTTTTCGCACTTGTGTTGGTGCAGGAAACCACTTTTGCACTTGTATTAGTGTGGAAAAAACATTTTTCGCACTTGTGTTAGTGTTGAAAAACCACTTTTCGCACTTGTGTTCGTGTTGAAAAACCACTTTTCGCACTTGTGTTGGTGCAGGAAACCACTTTTGCACTTGTATTAGTGTGGAAAAACCACTTTTCACACTTGTGTTAGTGTTGAAAAACAACTTTTCGCACTTGTGTTAGTGTTGTAAAACCACTTTTCGCACTTGTGTTAGTGTTGAAAAACCACTTTTCGCATTTGTGTTGGTGCAGGAAACCACTTTTGCACTTGTATTAGTGTGGAAAAAACACTTTTCGCACTTGTGTTAGTGTTGAAAAACCACTTTTCGCACTTGTGTTAGTGTTGAAAAACCACTTTTCGCACTTGTGTTAGTGTTGAAAAACCACTTTTCGCACTTGTGTTGGTGCAGGAAACCACTTTTGCACTTGTATTAGTGTGGAAAAACCACTTTTCGCACTTGTGTTAGTGTTGAAAAGCCACTTTTCGCACTTGTGTTAGTGTTGTAAAACCACTTTTCGCACTTGTGTTGGTGCAGGAAACCACTTTTCCACTTGTATTAGTGTGGAAAAACCACTTTTCGCACTTGTGTTAGTGTTGAAAAGCCACTTTTCGCACTTGTGTTAGTGTTGTAAAACCACTTTTCGCACTTGTGTTGGTGCAGGAAACCACTTTTGCACTTGTATTAGTGTGGAAAAACCACTTTTCGCACTTGTGTTAGTGTTGAAAAACCACTTTTCGCACTTGTGTTAGTATTGAAAAACCACTTTTCGCACTTGTGTTAGTGTTGAAAAACCACTTTTCGCACTTGTGTTAGTATTGAAAAACCACTTTTCGCACTTGTGTTAGTGTTGAAAAACCACTTTTCGCACTTGTGTTGGTGCAGGAAACCACTTTTGCACTTGTATTAGTGTGGAAAAAACACTTTTTGCACTTGTGATAGTGTTGAAAAACCACTTTTCGCACTTGTGTTAGTGTTGAAAAACCACTTTTCGCACTTGTGTTGGTGCAGGAAACCACTTTTGCACTTGTATTAGTGTGGAAAAACCACTTTTCGCACTTGTGTTAGTGTTGAAAAACCACTTTTCGCACTTGTGTTAGTGTTGTAAAACCACTTTTCGCACTTGTGTTAGTGTTGAAAAACCACTTTTTGCATTTGTGTTGTTGCAGGAAACCACTTTTGCACTTGTATTAGTGTGGAAAAAACACTTTTCGCACTTGTGTTAGTGTTGAAAAACCACTTTTCGCACTTGTGTTGGTGTTGAAAAACCACTTTTCGCACTTGTGTTAGTGTTGAAAAACCACTTTTCGCACTTGTGTTGGTGCAGGAAACCACTTTTGCACTTGTATTAGTGTGGAAAAACCACTTTTCGCACTTGTGTTAGTGTTGAAAAGCCACTTTTCGCACTTGTGTTAGTGTTGAAAAACCACTTTTCGCACTTGTGTTAGTGTTGAAAAACCACTTTTCGCACTTGTGTTGGTGCAGGAAACCACTTTTGCACTTGTATTAGTGTGGAAAAAACACTTTTCGCACTTGTGTTAATGTTGAAAAACCACTTTTCGCACTTGTGTTAGTGTTGAAAAACCACTTTTCGCACTTGTGTTAGTGTTGAAAAACCACTTTTGCACCTGTATTAGTGTGGAAAAAACACTTTTTGCACTTGTGATAGTGTTGAAAAACCACTTTTAGCACTTGTGTTAGTGTTGAAAAACCACTTTTAGCACTTGTGTTAGTGTTGAAAAACTACTTTTCGCACTTGTGTTGGTGCAGGAAACCACTTTTGCACTTGTATTAGTGTGGAAAAAACACTTTTCGCACTTGTGTTAGTGTTGAAAAACCACTTTTCGCACTTGTGTTAGTGTTGAAAAACCACTTTTCGCACTTGTGTTAGTGTTGAAAAACCACTTTTCACACTTGTGTTGGTGCAGGAAACCACTTTTGCACTTGTATTAGTGTGGAAAAACCACTTTTTGCACTTGTGTTAGTGTTGAAAAGCCACTTTTCGCACTTGTGTTAGTGTTGAAAAACCACTTTTCGCACTTGTGTTGGTGCAGGAAACCACTTTTGCACTTGTATTAGTGTGGAAAAACCACTTTTCACACTTGTGTTAGTGTTGAAAAACAACTTTTCGCACTTGTGTTAGTGTTGTAAAACCACTTTTCACACTTGTGTTAGTGTTGAAAAACCACTTTTGCATTTGTGTTGGTGCAGGAAACCACTTTTGCACTTGTATTAGTGTGGAAAAAACACTTTTCGCACTTGTGTTAGTGTTGAAAAACCACTTTTCGCATTTGTGTTAGTGTTGAAAAACCACTTTTCGCACTTGTGTTGGTGCAGGAAACCACTTTTGCACTTGTATTAGTGTGGAAAAAACACTTTTTGCACTTGTGATAGTGTTGAAAAACCACTTTTCGCACTTGTGTTAGTGTTGAAAAACCACTTTTCGCACTTGTGTTGGTGCAGGAAACCACTTTTGCACTTGTATTAGTGTGGAAAAAGGAAACCACTTTTGCACTTGTATTAGTGTGGAAAAAACACTTTTCGCACTTGTGTTAGTGTTGAAAAACCACTTTTCGCACTTGTGTTAGTGTTGAAAAACCACTTTTCGCACTTGTGTTGGTGCAGGAAACCACTTTTGCACTTGTATTAGTGTGGAAAAAGGAAACCACTTTTGCACTTGTATTAGTGTGGAAAAAACACTTTTCGCACTTGTGTTAGTGTTGAAAAACCACTTTTCGCACTTGTGTTAGTGTTGAAAAACCACTTTTCGCACTTGTGTTAGTGTTGAAAAACCACTTTTCGCAGTTGTGTTGGTGCAGGAAACCACTTTTGCACTTGTATTAGTGTGGAAAAACCACTTTTCGCACTTGTGTTAGTGTTGAAAAGCCACTTTTTGCACTTGTGTTAGTGTTGTAAAACCACTTTTCACACTTGTGTTGGTGCAGGAAACCACTTTTGCACTTGTATTAGTGTGGAAAAACCACTTTTCGCACTTGTGTTAGTGTTGAAAAACCACTTTTCGCACTTGTGTTAGTGTTGAAAAACCACTTTTCGCAGTTGTGTTAGTGTTGAAAAACCACTTTTCGCACTTGTGTTGGTGCAGGAAACCACTTTTGCACTTGTATTAGTGTGGAAAAAACACTTTTCGCACTTGTGTTAATGTTGAAAAACCACTTTTCGCACTTGTGTTAGTGTTGAAAAACCACTTTTCGCACTTGTGTTAGTGTTGAAAAACCACTTTTCGCACTTGTGTTGGTGCAGGAAACCACTTTTGCACTTGTATTAGTGCGGAAAAAACCTTTTTTGCACTTGTGATAGTGTTGAAAAACCACTTTTCGCACTTGTGTTAGTGTTGAAAAACCACTTTTCGCACTTGTGTTGGTGCAGGAAACCACTTTTGCACTTGTATTAGTGTGGAAAAAACACTTTTCGCACTTGTGTTAGTGTTGAAAAACCACTTTTCGCACTTGTGTTCGTGTTGAAAAACCACTTTTCGCACATGTGTTGGTGCAGGAAACCACTTTTGCACTTGTATTAGTGTGGAAAAACCACTTTTTGCACCTGTGTTAGTGTTGAAAAGCCACTTTTCGCACTTGTGTTAGTGTTGAAAAACTACTTTATGCACTTGTGTTGGTGCAGGAAACCACTTTTGCACTTGTATTAGTGTGGAAAAACCACCTTTCACACTTGTGTTAGTGTTGAAAAACAACTTTTCGCACTTGTCTTAGTGTTGTAAAACCACTTTTCGCACTTGTGTTAGTGTTGAAAAACCACTTTTCGCATTTGTGTTGGTGCAGGAAACCACTTTTGCACTTGTATTAGTGTGGAAAAAACACTTTTCGCACTTGTGTTAGTGTTGAAAAACCACTTTTCGCACTTGTGTTGGTGTTGAAAAACCACTTTTCGCACTTGTGTTAGTGTTGAAAAACCACTTTTCTCAGTTGTGTTGGTGCAGGAAACCACTTTTGCACTTGTATTAGTGTGGAAAAACCACTTTTCGCACTTGTGTTAGTGTTGAAAAACCACTTTTCGCACTTGTGTTAGTGTTGAAAAACCACTTTTCGCACTTGTGTTAGTGTTGAAAAACCACTTTTCGCACTTGTGTTGGTGCAGGAAACCACTTTTACACTTGTATTAGTGTGGAAAAAACACTTTTCGCACTTGTGTTGGTGCAGGAAACCACTTTTGCACTTGTATTAGTGTGGAAAAAGGAAACCACTTTTGCACTTGTATTAGTGTGGAAAAAACACTTTTCGCACTTGTGTTAGTGTTGAAAAACCACTTTTCGCACTTGTGTTAGTGTTGAAAAACCACTTTTCGCACTTGTGTTAGTGTTGAAAAACCACTTTTCGCACTTGTGTTGGTGCAGGAAACCACTTTTGCACTTGTATTAGTGTGGAAAAACCACTTTTCGCACTTGTGTTAGTGTTGAAAAGCCACTTTTTGCACTTGTGTTAGTGTTGTAAAACCACTTTTCACACTTGTGTTGGTGCAGGAAACCACTTTTGCACTTGTATTAGTGTGGAAAAAAGACTTTTTGCACTTGTGATAGTGTTGAAAAACCACTTTTCGCACTTTTGTTAGTGTTGAAAAACCACTTTTCGCCCTTGTGTTGGTGCAGGAAACCACTTTTGCACTTGTATTAGTGTGGAAAAACCACTTTTCGCACTTGTGTTAGTGTTGAAAAACCACTTTTCGCACTTGTGTTAGTGTTGAAAAACCACTTTTCGCAGTTGTGTTAGTGTTGAAAAACCACTTTTCGCACTTGTGTTGGTGCAGGAAACCACTTTTGCACTTGTATTAGTGTGGAAAAACCACTTTTCGCACTTGTGTTAGTGTTGAAAAGCCACTTTTCGCACTTGTGTTAGTGTTGAAAAACCACTTTTCGCACTTGTGTTAGTGTTGAAAAACCACTTTTCGCACTTGTGTTGGTGCAGGAAACCACTTTTGCACTTGTATTAGTGTGGAAAAAACACTTTTCGCACTTGTGTTAATGTTGAAAAACCACTTTTCGCACTTGTGTTAGTGTTGAAAAACCACTTTTCGCACTTGTGTTAGTGTTGAAAAACCACTTTTGCACTTGTATTAGTGTGGAAAAAACACTTTTTGCACTTGTGATAGTGTTGAAAAACCACTTTTAGCACTTGTGTTAGTGTTGAAAAACCACTTTTAGCACTTGTGTTAGTGTTGAAAAACCACTTTTCGCACTTGTGTTGGTGCAGGAAACCACTTTTGCACTTGTATTAGTGTGGAAAAAACACTTTTCGCACTTGTGTTAGTGTTGAAAAACCACTTTTCGCACTTGTGTTAGTGTTGAAAAACCACTTTTCGCACTTGTGTTAGTGTTGAAAAACCACTTTTCACACTTGTGTTGGTGCAGGAAACCACTTTTGCACTTGTATTAGTGTGGAAAAACCACTTTTTGCACTTGTGTTAGTGTTGAAAAGCCACTTTTCGCACTTGTGTTAGTGTTGAAAAACCACTTTTCGCACTTGTGTTGGTGCAGGAAACCACTTTTGCACTTGTATTAGTGTGGAAAAACCACTTTTCACACTTGTGTTAGTGTTGAAAAACAACTTTTCGCACTTGTGTTAGTGTTGTAAAACCACTTTTCACACTTGTGTTAGTGTTGAAAAACCACTTTTGCATTTGTGTTGGTGCAGGAAACCACTTTTGCACTTGTATTAGTGTGGAAAAAACACTTTTCGCACTTGTGTTAGTGTTGAAAAACCACTTTTCGCATTTGTGTTAGTGTTGAAAAACCACTTTTCGCACTTGTGTTGGTGCAGGAAACCACTTTTGCACTTGTATTAGTGTGGAAAAAACACTTTTTGCACTTGTGATAGTGTTGAAAAACCACTTTTCGCACTTGTGTTAGTGTTGAAAAACCACTTTTCGCACTTGTGTTGGTGCAGGAAACCACTTTTGCACTTGTATTAGTGTGGAAAAAGGAAACCACTTTTGCACTTGTATTAGTGTGGAAAAAACACTTTTCGCACTTGTGTTAGTGTTGAAAAACCACTTTTCGCACTTGTGTTAGTGTTGAAAAACCACTTTTCGCACTTGTGTTGGTGCAGGAAACCACTTTTGCACTTGTATTAGTGTGGAAAAAGGAAACCACTTTTGCACTTGTATTAGTGTGGAAAAAACACTTTTCGCACTTGTGTTAGTGTTGAAAAACCACTTTTCGCACTTGTGTTAGTGTTGAAAAACCACTTTTCGCACTTGTGTTAGTGTTGAAAAACCACTTTTCGCAGTTGTGTTGGTGCAGGAAACCACTTTTGCACTTGTATTAGTGTGGAAAAACAACTTTTCGCACTTGTCTTAGTGTTGTAAAACCACTTTTCGCACTTGTGTTAGTGTTGAAAAACCACTTTTCGCATTTGTGTTGGTGCAGGAAACCACTTTTGCACTTGTATTAGTGTGGAAAAAACACTTTTCGCACTTGTGTTAGTGTTGAAAAACCACTTTTCGCACTTGTGTTGGTGTTGAAAAACCACTTTTCGCACTTGTGTTAGTGTTGAAAAACCACTTTTCTCAGTTGTGTTGGTGCAGGAAACCACTTTTGCACTTGTATTAGTGTGGAAAAACCACTTTTCGCACTTGTGTTAGTGTTGAAAAACCACTTTTCGCACTTGTGTTAGTGTTGAAAAACCACTTTTCGCACTTGTGTTAGTGTTGAAAAACCACTTTTCGCACTTGTGTTGGTGCAGGAAACCACTTTTACACTTGTATTAGTGTGGAAAAAACACTTTTCGCACTTGTGTTGGTGCAGGAAACCACTTTTGCACTTGTATTAGTGTGGAAAAAGGAAACCACTTTTGCACTTGTATTAGTGTGGAAAAAACACTTTTCGCACTTGTGTTAGTGTTGAAAAACCACTTTTCGCACTTGTGTTAGTGTTGAAAAACCACTTTTCGCACTTGTGTTAGTGTTGAAAAACCACTTTTCGCACTTGTGTTGGTGCAGGAAACCACTTTTGCACTTGTATTAGTGTGGAAAAACCACTTTTCGCACTTGTGTTAGTGTTGAAAAGCCACTTTTTGCACTTGTGTTAGTGTTGTAAAACCACTTTTCACACTTGTGTTGGTGCAGGAAACCACTTTTGCACTTGTATTAGTGTGGAAAAAAGACTTTTTGCACTTGTGATAGTGTTGAAAAACCACTTTTCGCACTTTTGTTAGTGTTGAAAAACCACTTTTCGCCCTTGTGTTGGTGCAGGAAACCACTTTTGCACTTGTATTAGTGTGGAAAAACCACTTTTCGCACTTGTGTTAGTGTTGAAAAACCACTTTTCGCACTTGTGTTAGTGTTGAAAAACCACTTTTCGCAGTTGTGTTAGTGTTGAAAAACCACTTTTCGCACTTGTGTTGGTGCAGGAAACCACTTTTGCACTTGTATTAGTGTGGAAAAACCACTTTTCGCACTTGTGTTAGTGTTGAAAAGCCACTTTTCGCACTTGTGTTAGTGTTGAAAAACCACTTTTCGCACTTGTGTTAGTGTTGAAAAACCACTTTTCGCACTTGTGTTGGTGCAGGAAACCACTTTTGCACTTGTATTAGTGTGGAAAAAACACTTTTCGCACTTGTGTTAATGTTGAAAAACCACTTTTCGCACTTGTGTTAGTGTTGAAAAACCACTTTTCGCACTTGTGTTAGTGTTGAAAAACCACTTTTGCACTTGTATTAGTGTGGAAAAAACACTTTTTGCACTTGTGATAGTGTTGAAAAACCACTTTTAGCACTTGTGTTAGTGTTGAAAAACCACTTTTAGCACTTGTGTTAGTGTTGAAAAACCACTTTTCGCACTTGTGTTGGTGCAGGAAACCACTTTTGCACTTGTATTAGTGTGGAAAAAACACTTTTCGCACTTGTGTTAGTGTTGAAAAACCACTTTTCGCACTTGTGTTAGTGTTGAAAAACCACTTTTCGCACTTGTGTTAGTGTTGAAAAACCACTTTTCACACTTGTGTTGGTGCAGGAAACCACTTTTGCACTTGTATTAGTGTGGAAAAACCACTTTTTGCACTTGTGTTAGTGTTGAAAAGCCACTTTTCGCACTTGTGTTAGTGTTGAAAAACCACTTTTCGCACTTGTGTTGGTGCAGGAAACCACTTTTGCACTTGTATTAGTGTGGAAAAACCACTTTTCACACTTGTGTTAGTGTTGAAAAACAACTTTTCGCACTTGTGTTAGTGTTGTAAAACCACTTTTCACACTTGTGTTAGTGTTGAAAAACCACTTTTGCATTTGTGTTGGTGCAGGAAACCACTTTTGCACTTGTATTAGTGTGGAAAAAACACTTTTCGCACTTGTGTTAGTGTTGAAAAACCACTTTTCGCATTTGTGTTAGTGTTGAAAAACCACTTTTCGCACTTGTGTTGGTGCAGGAAACCACTTTTGCACTTGTATTAGTGTGGAAAAAACACTTTTTGCACTTGTGATAGTGTTGAAAAACCACTTTTCGCACTTGTGTTAGTGTTGAAAAACCACTTTTCGCACTTGTGTTGGTGCAGGAAACCACTTTTGCACTTGTATTAGTGTGGAAAAAGGAAACCACTTTTGCACTTGTATTAGTGTGGAAAAAACACTTTTCGCACTTGTGTTAGTGTTGAAAAACCACTTTTCGCACTTGTGTTAGTGTTGAAAAACCACTTTTCGCACTTGTGTTGGTGCAGGAAACCACTTTTGCACTTGTATTAGTGTGGAAAAAGGAAACCACTTTTGCACTTGTATTAGTGTGGAAAAAACACTTTTCGCACTTGTGTTAGTGTTGAAAAACCACTTTTCGCACTTGTGTTAGTGTTGAAAAACCACTTTTCGCACTTGTGTTAGTGTTGAAAAACCACTTTTCGCAGTTGTGTTGGTGCAGGAAACCACTTTTGCACTTGTATTAGTGTGGAAAAACCACTTTTCGCACTTGTGTTAGTGTTGAAAAGCCACTTTTCGCACTTGTGTTAGTGTTGAAAAACCACTTTTCGCACTTGTGTTGGTGCAGGAAACCACTTTTGCACTTGTATTAGTGTGGAAAAACCACTTTTCACACTTGTGTTAGTGTTGAAAAACAACTTTTCGCACTTGTGTTAGTGTTGTAAAACCACTTTTCACACTTGTGTTAGTGTTGAAAAACCACTTTTGCATTTGTGTTGGTGCAGGAAACCACTTTTGCACTTGTATTAGTGTGGAAAAAACACTTTTCGCACTTGTGTTAGTGTTGAAAAACCACTTTTCGCATTTGTGTTAGTGTTGAAAAACCACTTTTCGCACTTGTGTTGGTGCAGGAAACCACTTTTGCACTTGTATTAGTGTGGAAAAAACACTTTTTGCACTTGTGATAGTGTTGAAAAACCACTTTTCGCACTTGTGTTAGTGTTGAAAAACCACTTTTCGCACTTGTGTTGGTGCAGGAAACCACTTTTGCACTTGTATTAGTGTGGAAAAAGGAAACCACTTTTGCACTTGTATTAGTGTGGAAAAAACACTTTTCGCACTTGTGTTAGTGTTGAAAAACCACTTTTCGCACTTGTGTTAGTGTTGAAAAACCACTTTTCGCACTTGTGTTAGTGTTGAAAAACCACTTTTCGCAGTTGTGTTGGTGCAGGAAACCACTTTTGCACTTGTATTAGTGTGGAAAAACCACTTTTCGCACTTGTGTTAGTGTTGAAAAGCCACTTTTTGCACTTGTGTTAGTGTTGTAAAACCACTTTTCACACTTGTGTTGGTGCAGGAAACCACTTTTGCACTTGTATTAGTGTGGAAAAACCACTTTTCGCACTTGTGTTAGTGTTGAAAAACCACTTTTCGCACTTGTGTTAGTGTTGAAAAACCACTTTTCGCAGTTGTGTTAGTGTTGAAAAACCACTTTTCGCACTTGTGTTGGTGCAGGAAACCACTTTTGCACTTGTATTAGTGTGGAAAAAACACTTTTCGCACTTGTGTTAATGTTGAAAAACCACTTTTCGCACTTGTGTTAGTGTTGAAAAACCACTTTTCGCACTTGTGTTAGTGTTGAAAAACCACTTTTCGCACTTGTGTTGGTGCAGGAAACCACTTTTGCACTTGTATTAGTGCGGAAAAAACCCTTTTTGCACTTGTGATAGTGTTGAAAAACCACTTTTCGCACTTGTGTTCGTGTTGAAAAACCACTTTTCGCACATGTGTTGGTGCAGGAAACCACTTTTGCACTTGTATTAGTGTGGAAAAACCACTTTTTGCACTTGTGTTAGTGTTGAAAAGCCACTTTTCGCACTTGTGTTAGTGTTGAAAAACTACTTTTCGCACTTGTGTTGGTGCAGGAAACCACTTTTGCACTTGTATTAGTGTGGAAAAACCACCTTTCACACTTGTGTTAGTGTTGAAAAACAACTTTTCGCACTTGTCTTAGTGTTGTAAAACCACTTTTCGCACTTGTGTTAGTGTTGAAAAACCACTTTTCGCATTTGTGTTGGTGCAGGAAACCACTTTTGCACTTGTATTAGTGTGGAAAAAACACTTTTCGCACTTGTGTTAGTGTTGAAAAACCACTTTTCGCACTTGTGTTGGTGTTGAAAAACCACTTTTCGCACTTGTGTTAGTGTTGAAAAACCACTTTTCTCAGTTGTGTTGGTGCAGGAAACCACTTTTGCACTTGTATTAGTGTGGAAAAACCACTTTTCGCACTTGTGTTAGTGTTGAAAAACCACTTTTCGCACTTGCGTTAGTGTTGAAAAACCACTTTTCGCACTTGTGTTAGTGTTGAAAAACCACTTTTCGCACTTGTGTTAGTGTTGAAAAACCACTTTTCGCACTTGTGTTGGTGCAGGAAACCACTTTTACACTTGTATTAGTGTGGAAAAAACACTTTTCGCACTTGTGTTGGTGCAGGAAACCACTTTTGCACTTGTATTAGTGTGGAAAAACCACTTTTCGCACTTGTGTTAGTGTTGAAAAACCACTTTTCGCACTTGCGTTAGTGTTGAAAAACCACTTTTCGCACTTGCGTTAGTGTTGAAAAACCACTTTTCGCACTTGTGTTAGTGTTGAAAAACCACTTTTCGCACTTGTGTTGGTGCAGGAAACCACTTTTACACTTGTATTAGTGTGGAAAAAACACTTTTCGCACTTGTGTTGGTGCAGGAAACCACTTTTGCACTTGTATTAGTGTGGAAAAAGGAAACCACTTTTGCACTTGTATTAGTGTGGAAAAAACACTTTTCGCACTTGTGTTAGTGTTGAAAAACCACTTTTCGCACTTGTGTTAGTGTTGAAAAACCACTTTTCGCACTTGTGTTAGTGTTGAAAAACCACTTTTCGCACTTGTGTTGGTGCAGGAAACCACTTTTGCACTTGTATTAGTGTGGAAAAACCACTTTTCGCACTTGTGTTAGTGTTGAAAAGCCACTTTTTGCACTTGTGTTAGTGTTGTAAAACCACTTTTCACACTTGTGTTGGTGCAGGAAACCACTTTTGCACTTGTATTAGTGTGGAAAAAAGACTTTTTGCACTTGTGATAGTGTTGAAAAACCACTTTTCGCACTTTTGTTAGTGTTGAAAAACCACTTTTCGCCCTTGTGTTGGTGCAGGAAACCACTTTTGCACTTGTATTAGTGTGGAAAAACCACTTTTCGCACTTGTGTTAGTGTTGAAAAACCACTTTTTGCACTTGTGTTAGTGTTGAAAAACCACTTTTCGCAGTTGTGTTAGTGTTGAAAAACCACTTTTCGCACTTGTGTTGGTGCAGGAAACCACTTTTGCACTTGTATTAGTGTGGAAAAACCACTTTTCGCACTTGTGTTAGTGTTGAAAAGCCACTTTTCGCACTTGTGTTAGTGTTGAAAAACCACTTTTCGCACTTGTGTTAGTGTTGAAAAACCACTTTTCGCACTTGTGTTGGTGCAGGAAACCACTTTTGCACTTGTATTAGTGTGGAAAAAAACACTTTTCGCACTTGTGTTAATGTTGAAAAACCACTTTTCGCACTTGTGTTAGTGTTGAAAAACCACTTTTCGCACTTGTGTTAGTGTTGAAAAACCACTTTTGCACTTGTATTAGTGTGGAAAAAACACTTTTTGCACTTGTGATAGTGTTGAAAAACCACTTTTAGCACTTGTGTTAGTGTTGAAAAACCACTTTTAGCACTTGTGTTAGTGTTGAAAAACCACTTTTCGCACTTGTGTTGGTGCAGGAAACCACTTTTGCACTTGTATTAGTGTGGAAAAAACACTTTTCGCACTTGTGTTAGTGTTGAAAAACCACTTTTCGCACTTGTGTTAGTGTTGAAAAACCACTTTTCGCACTTGTGTTAGTGTTGAAAAACCACTTTTCACACTTGTGTTGGTGCAGGAAACCACTTTTGCACTTGTATTAGTGTGGAAAAACCACTTTTTGCACTTGTGTTAGTGTTGAAAAGCCACTTTTCGCACTTGTGTTAGTGTTGAAAAACCACTTTTCGCACTTGTGTTGGTGCAGGAAACCACTTTTGCACTTGTATTAGTGTGGAAAAACCACTTTTCACACTTGTGTTAGTGTTGAAAAACAACTTTTCGCACTTGTGTTAGTGTTGTAAAACCACTTTTCACACTTGTGTTAGTGTTGAAAAACCACTTTTGCATTTGTGTTGGTGCAGGAAACCACTTTTGCACTTGTATTAGTGTGGAAAAAACACTTTTCGCACTTGTGTTAGTGTTGAAAAACCACTTTTCGCATTTGTGTTAGTGTTGAAAAACCACTTTTCGCACTTGTGTTGGTGCAGGAAACCACTTTTGCACTTGTATTAGTGTGGAAAAAACACTTTTTGCACTTGTGATAGTGTTGAAAAACCACTTTTCGCACTTGTGTTAGTGTTGAAAAACCACTTTTCGCACTTGTGTTGGTGCAGGAAACCACTTTTGCACTTGTATTAGTGTGGAAAAAGGAAACCACTTTTGCACTTGTATTAGTGTGGAAAAAACACTTTTCGCACTTGTGTTAGTGTTGAAAAACCACTTTTCGCACTTGTGTTAGTGTTGAAAAACCACTTTTCGCACTTGTGTTGGTGCAGGAAACCACTTTTGCACTTGTATTAGTGTGGAAAAAGGAAACCACTTTTGCACTTGTATTAGTGTGGAAAAAACACTTTTCGCACTTGTGTTAGTGTTGAAAAACCACTTTTCGCACTTGTGTTAGTGTTGAAAAACCACTTTTCGCACTTGTGTTAGTGTTGAAAAACCACTTTTCGCAGTTGTGTTGGTGCAGGAAACCACTTTTGCACTTGTATTAGTGTGGAAAAACCACTTTTCGCACTTGTGTTAGTGTTGAAAAGCCACTTTTTGCACTTGTGTTAGTGTTGTAAAACCACTTTTCACACTTGTGTTGGTGCAGGAAACCACTTTTGCACTTGTATTAGTGTGGAAAAACCACTTTTCGCACTTGTGTTAGTGTTGAAAAACCACTTTTCGCACTTGTGTTAGTGTTGAAAAACCACTTTTCGCAGTTGTGTTAGTGTTGAAAAACCACTTTTCGCACTTGTGTTGGTGCAGGAAACCACTTTTGCACTTGTATTAGTGTGGAAAAAACACTTTTCGCACTTGTGTTAATGTTGAAAAACCACTTTTCGCACTTGTGTTAGTGTTGAAAAACCACTTTTCGCACTTGTGTTAGTGTTGAAAAACCACTTTTCGCACTTGTGTTGGTGCAGGAAACCACTTTTGCACTTGTATTAGTGCGGAAAAAACCCTTTTTGCACTTGTGATAGTGTTGAAAAACCACTTTTCGCACTTGTGTTAGTGTTGAAAAACCACTTTTCGCACTTGTGTTGGTGCAGGAAACCACTTTTGCACTTGTATTAGTGTGGAAAAAACACTTTTCGCACTTGTGTTAGTGTTGAAAAACCACTTTTCGCACTTGTGTTCGTGTTGAAAAACCACTTTTCGCACATGTGTTGGTGCAGGAAACCACTTTTGCACTTGTATTAGTGTGGAAAAACCACTTTTTGCACTTGTGTTAGTGTTGAAAAGCCACTTTTCGCACTTGTGTTAGTGTTGAAAAACTACTTTTCGCACTTGTGTTGGTGCAGGAAACCACTTTTGCACTTGTATTAGTGTGGAAAAACCACCTTTCACACTTGTGTTAGTGTTGAAAAACAACTTTTCGCACTTGTCTTAGTGTTGTAAAACCACTTTTCGCACTTGTGTTAGTGTTGAAAAACCACTTTTCGCATTTGTGTTGGTGCAGGAAACCACTTTTGCACTTGTATTAGTGTGGAAAAAACACTTTTCGCACTTGTGTTAGTGTTGAAAAACCACTTTTCACACTTGTGTTGGTGTTGAAAAACCACTTTTCGCACTTGTGTTAGTGTTGAAAAACCACTTTTCTCAGTTGTGTTGGTGCAGGAAACCACTTTTGCACTTGTATTAGTGTGGAAAAACCACTTTTCGCACTTGTGTTAGTGTTGAAAAACCACTTTTCGCACTTGTGTTAGTGTTGAAAAACCACTTTTCGCACTTGTGTTAGTGTTGAAAAACCACTTTTCGCACTTGTGTTGGTGCAGGAAACCACTTTTACACTTGTATTAGTGTGGAAAAAACACTTTTCGCACTTGTGTTGGTGCAGGAAACCACTTTTGCACTTGTATTAGTGTGGAAAAAGGAAACCACTTTTGCACTTGTATTAGTGTGGAAAAAACACTTTTCGCACTTGTGTTAGTGTTGAAAAACCACTTTTCGCACTTGTGTTAGTGTTGAAAAACCACTTTTCGCACTTGTGTTAGTGTTGAAAAACCACTTTTCGCACTTGTGTTGGTGCAGGAAACCACTTTTGCACTTGTATTAGTGTGGAAAAACCACTTTTCGCACTTGTGTTAGTGTTGAAAAGCCACTTTTTGCACTTGTGTTAGTGTTGTAAAACCACTTTTCACACTTGTGTTGGTGCAGGAAACCACTTTTGCACTTGTATTAGTGCGGAAAAAAGACTTTTTGCACTTGTGATAGTGTTGAAAAACCACTTTTCGCACTTTTGTTAGTGTTGAAAAACCACTTTTCGCCCTTGTGTTGGTGCAGGAAACTACTTTTGCACTTGTATTAGTGTGGAAAAACCACTTTTCGCACTTGTGTTAGTGTTGAAAAACCACTTTTCGCACTTGTGTTAGTGTTGAAAAACCACTTTTCGCAGTTGTGTTAGTGTTGAAAAACCACTTTTCGCACTTGTGTTGGTGCAGGAAACCACTTTTGCACTTGTATTAGTGTGAAAAAACACTTTTCGCACTTGTGTTAATGTTGAAAAACCACTTTTCGCACTTGTGTTAGTGTTGAAAAACCACTTTTCGCACTTGTGTTAGTGTTGAAAAACCACTTTTCACACTTGTGTTGGTGCAGGAAACCACTTTTGCACTTGTATTAGTGTGGAAAAAACCCTTTTTGCACTTGTGATAGTGTTGAAAAACCACTTTTCGCACTTGTGTTAGTGTTGAAAAACCACTTTTCGCACTTGTGTTGGTGCAGGAAACCACTTTTGCACTTGTATTAGTGTGGAAAAAACACTTTTCGCACTTTGTTAGTGTTGAAAAACCACTTTTCGCACTTGTGTTCGTGTTGAAAAACCACTTTTCGCACATGTGTTGGTGCAGGAAACCACTTTTGCACTTGTATTAGTGTGGGAAAACCACTTTTTGCACTTGTGTTAGTGTTGAAAAGCCACTTTTCGCACTTGTGTTAGTGTTGAAAAACCACTTTTCGCACTTGTGTTGGTGCAGGAAACCACTTTTGCACTTGTATTAGTGTGGAAAAACCACCTTTCACACTTGTGTTAGTGTTGAAAAACAACTTTTCGCACTTGTGTTAGTGTTGTAAAACCACTTTTCGCACTTGTGTTAGTGTTGAAAAACCACTTTTCGCATTTGTGTTGGTGCAGGAAACCACTTTTGCACTTGTATTAGTGTGGAAAAAACACTTTTCGCACTTGTGTTAGTGTTGAAAAACCACTTTTCGCACTTGTGTTGGTGTTGAAAAACCACTTTTCGCACTTGTGTTAGTGTTGAAAAACCACTTTTCGCACTTGTGTTGGTGCAGGAAACCACTTTTGCACTTGTATTAGTGTGGAAAAACCACTTTTCGCACTTGTGTTAGTGTTGAAAAGCCACTTTTCGCACTTGTGTTAGTGTTGTAAAACCACTTTTCGCACTTGTGTTGGTGCAGGAAACCACTTTTGCACTTGTATTAGTGTGGAAAAACCACTTTTCGCACTTGTGTTAGTGTTGAAAAGCCACTTTTCGCACTTGTGTTAGTGTTGTAAAACCACTTTTCGCACTTGTGTTGGTGCAGGAATCCACTTTTGCACTTGTATTAGTGTGGATAAACCACTTTTCGCACTTGTGTTAGTGTTGAAAAACCACTTTTCGCACTTGTGTTAGTGTTGAAAAACCACTTTTCGCACTTGTGTTGGTGCAGGAAACCACTTTTGCACTTGTATTAGTGTGGAAAAAACACTTTTCGCACTTGTGTTAATGTTGAAAAACCACTTTTCGCACTTGTGTTAGTGTTGAAAAACCACTTTTCGCACTTGTGTTAGTGTTGAAAAACCACTTTTCGCACTTGTGTTGGTGCAGGAAACCACTTTTGCACTTGTATTAGTGTGGAAAAAACACTTTTTGCACTTGTGATAGTGTTGAAAAACCACTTTTAGCACTTGTGTTAGTGTTGAAAAACCACTTTTCGCACTTGTTTTGGTGCAGGAAACCACTTTTGCACTTGTATTAGTGTGGCAAAAACACTTTTCGCACTTGTGTTAGTGTTGAAAAACCACTTTTCGCACTTGTGTTAGTGTTGAAAAACCACTTTTCGCACTTGTGTTGGTGCAGGAAACCACTTTTGCACTTGTATTAGTGTGGAAATACCACTTTTTGCACTTGTGTTAGTGTTGAAAAGCCACTTTTCGCACTTGTGTTGGTGCAGGAAACCACTTTTGCACTTGTATTAGTGTGGAAAAACCACTTTTCACACTTCTGTTAGTGTTGAAAAACAACTTTTCGCACTTGTGTTAGTGTTGTAAAACCACTTTTCGCACTTGTGTTAGTGTTGAAAAACCACTTTTCGCATTTGTGTTGGTGCAGGAAACCACTTTTGCACTTGTATTAGTGTGGAAAAAACACTTTTCGCACTTGTGTTAGTGTTGAAAAACCACTTTTCGCACTTGTGTTAGTGCTGAAAAACCACTTTTCGCACTTGTGTTGGTGCAGGAAACCACTTTTGCACATGTATTAGTGTGGAAAAACCACTTTTCGCACTTGTGTTAGTGTTGAAAAGCCACTTTTCGCACTTGTGTTAGTGTTGTAAAACCACTTTTCGCACTTGTGTTAGTGTTGAAAAACCACTTTTCGCATTTGTGTTGGTGCAGGAAACCACTTTTGCACTTGTATTAGTGTGGAAAAAACACTTTTCGCACTTGTGTTAGTGTTGAAAAACCACTTTTCGCACTTGTGTTAGTGTTGAAAAACCACTTTTCGCATTTGTGTTGGTGCAGGAAACCACTTTTGCACTTGTATTAGTGTGGAAAAAACACTTTTCGCACTTGTGTTAGTGTTGAAAAACCACTTTTCGCACTTGTGTTAGTGTTGAAAAACCACTTTTCACACTTGTGTTAGTGTTGAAAAACCACTTTTCGCACTTGTGTTGGTGCAGGAAACCACTTTTACACTTGTATTAGTGTGGAAAAACCACTTTTCGCACTTGTGTTAGTGTTGAAAAGCCACTTTTCGCACTTGTGTTAGTGTTGTAAAACCACTTTTCGCACTTGTGTTGGTGCAGGAAACCACTTTTGCACTTGTATTAGTGTGGAAAAACCACTTTTCACACTTGTGTTAGTGTTGAAAAGCCACTTTTCACACTTGTGTTAGTGTTGTAAAACCACTTTTCGCACTTGTGTTGGTGCAGGAAACCACTTTTGCACTTGTATTAGTGTGGAAAAAACACTTTTTGCACTTGTGATAGTGTTGAAAAACCACTTTTCGCACTTGTGTTAGTGTTGAAAAACCACTTTTCGCACTTGTGTTGGTGCAGGAAACCACTTTTGCACTTGTATTAGTGTGGAAAAAGGAAACCACTTTTGCACTTGTATTAGTGTGGAAAAAACACTTTTCGCACTTGTGTTAGTGTTGAAAAACCACTTTTCGCACTTGTGTTAGTGTTGAAAAACCACTTTTCGCACTTGTGTTGGTGCAGGAAACCACTTTTGCACTTGTATTAGTGTGGAAAAAGGAAACCACTTTTGCACTTGTATTAGTGTGGAAAAAACACTTTTCGCACTTGTGTTAGTGTTGAAAAACCACTTTTCGCACTTGTGTTAGTGTTGAAAAACCACTTTTCGCACTTGTGTTAGTGTTGAAAAACCACTTTTCGCAGTTGTGTTGGTGCAGGAAACCACTTTTGCACTTGTATTAGTGTGGAAAAACCACTTTTCGCACTTGTGTTAGTGTTGAAAAGCCACTTTTTGCACTTGTGTTAGTGTTGTAAAACCACTTTTCACACTTGTGTTGGTGCAGGAAACCACTTTTGCACTTGTATTAGTGTGGAAAAACCACTTTTCGCACTTGTGTTAGTGTTGAAAAACCACTTTTCGCACTTGTGTTAGTGTTGAAAAACCACTTTTCGCAGTTGTGTTAGTGTTGAAAAACCACTTTTCGCACTTGTGTTGGTGCAGGAAACCACTTTTGCACTTGTATTAGTGTGGAAAAAACACTTTTCGCACTTGTGTTAATGTTGAAAAACCACTTTTCGCACTTGTGTTAGTGTTGAAAAACCACTTTTCGCACTTGTGTTAGTGTTGAAAAACCACTTTTCGCACTTGTGTTGGTGCAGGAAACCACTTTTGCACTTGTATTAGTGCGGAAAAAACCCTTTTTGCACTTGTGATAGTGTTGAAAAACCACTTTTCGCACTTGTGTTAGTGTTGAAAAACCACTTTTTAGCACTTGTGTTGGTGCAGGAAACCACTTTTGCACTTGTATTAGTGTGGAAAAAACACTTTTCGCACTTGTGTTAATGTTGAAAAACCACTTTTCGCACTTGTGTTAGTGTTGAAAAACCACTTTTCGCACTTGTGTTAGTGTTGAAAAACCACTTTTCGCACTTGTGTTGGTGCAGGAAACCACTTTTGCACTTGTATTAGTGTGGAAAAAACCCTTTTTGCACTTGTGATAGTGTTGAAAAACCACTTTTCGCACTTGTGTTAGTGTTGAAAAACCACTTTTCGCACTTGTGTTGGTGCAGGAAACCACTTTTGCACTTGTATTAGTGTGGAAAAAACACTTTTCGCACTTGTGTTAGTGTTGAAAAACCACTTTTCGCACTTGTGTTCGTGTTGAAAAACCACTTTTCGCACATGTGTTGGTGCAGGAAACCACTTTTGCACTTGTATTAGTGTGGGAAAACCACTTTTTGCACTTGTGTTAGTGTTGAAAAGCCACTTTTCGCACTTGTGTTAGTGTTGAAAAACCACTTTTCGCACTTGTGTTGGTGCAGGAAACCACTTTTGCACTTGTATTAGTGTGGAAAAACCACCTTTCACACTTGTGTTAGTGTTGAAAAACAACTTTTCGCACTTGTGTTAGTGTTGTAAAACCACTTTTCGCACTTGTGTTAGTGTTGAAAAACCACTTTTCGCATTTGTGTTGGTGCAGGAAACCACTTTTGCACTTGTATTAGTGTGGAAAAAACACTTTTCGCACTTGTGTTAGTGTTGAAAAACCACTTTTCGCACTTGTGTTGGTGTTGAAAAACCACTTTTCGCACTTGTGTTAGTGTTGAAAAACCACTTTTCGCACTTGTGTTGGTGCAGGAAACCACTTTTGCACTTGTATTAGTGTGGAAAAACCACTTTTCGCACTTGTGTTAGTGTTGAAAAGCCACTTTTCGCACTTGTGTTAGTGTTGTTAAACCACTTTTCGCACTTGTGTTGGTGCAGGAAACCACTTTTGCACTTGTATTAGTGTGGAAAAACCACTTTTCGCACTTGTGTTAGTGTTGAAAAGCCACTTTTCGCACTTGTGTTAGTGTTGTAAAACCACTTTTCGCACTTGTGTTGGTGCAGGAATCCACTTTTGCACTTGTATTAGTGTGGATAAACCACTTTTCGCACTTGTGTTAGTGTTGAAAAACCACTTTTCGCACTTGTGTTAGTGTTGAAAAACCACTTTTCGCACTTGTGTTGGTGCAGGAAACCACTTTTGCACTTGTATTAGTGTGGAAAAAACACTTTTCGCACTTGTGTTAATGTTGAAAAACCACTTTTCGCACTTGTGTTAGTGTTGAAAAACCACTTTTCGCACTTGTGTTAGTGTTGAAAAACCACTTTTCGCACTTGTGTTGGTGCAGGAAACCACTTTTGCACTTGTATTAGTGTGGAAAAAACACTTTTTGCACTTGTGATAGTGTTGAAAAACCACTTTTAGCACTTGTGTTAGTGTTGAAAAACCACTTTTCGCACTTGTTTTGGTGCAGGAAACCACTTTTGCACTTGTATTAGTGTGGCAAAAACACTTTTCGCACTTGTGTTAGTGTTGAAAAACCACTTTTCGCACTTGTGTTAGTGTTGAAAAACCACTTTTCGCACTTGTGTTGGTGCAGGAAACCACTTTTGCACTTGTATTAGTGTGGAAAAACCACTTTTTGCACTTGTGTTAGTGTTGAAAAGCCACTTTTCGCACTTGTGTTGGTGCAGGAAACCACTTTTGCACTTGTATTAGTGTGGAAAAACCACTTTTCACACTTCTGTTAGTGTTGAAAAACAACTTTTCGCACTTGTGTTAGTGTTGTAAAACCACTTTTCGCACTTGTGTTAGTGTTGAAAAACCACTTTTCGCATTTGTGTTGGTGCAGGAAACCACTTTTGCACTTGTATTAGTGTGGAAAAAACACTTTTCGCACTTGTGTTAGTGTTGAAAAACCACTTTTCGCACTTGTGTTAGTGCTGAAAAACCACTTTTCGCACTTGTGTTGGTGCAGGAAACCACTTTTGCACATGTATTAGTGTGGAAAAACCACTTTTCGCACTTGTGTTAGTGTTGAAAAGCCACTTTTCGCACTTGTGTTAGTGTTGTAAAACCACTTTTCGCACTTGTGTTGGTGCAGGAAACCACTTTTGCACTTGTATTAGTGTGGAAAAACCACTTTTCGCACTTGTGTTAGTGTTGAAAAGCCACTTTTCGCACTTGTGTTAGTGTTGTAAAACCACTTTTCGCACTTGTGTTGGTGCAGGAATCCACTTTTGCACTTGTATTAGTGTGGAAAAAACACTTTTCGCACTTGTGTTAGTGTTGAAAACCACTTTTCGCACTTGTGTTAGTGTTGAAAAACCACTTTTCGCACTTGTGTTGGTGCAGGAAACCACTTTTGCACTTGTATTAGTGTGGAAAAAACACTTTTCGCACTTGTGTTAATGTTGAAAAACCACTTTTCGCACTTGTGTTAGTGTTGAAAAACCACTTTTCGCACTTGTGTTAGTGTTGAAAAACCACTTTTCGCACTTGTGTTGGTGCAGGAAACCACTTTTGCACTTGTATTAGTGTGGAAAAAACACTTTTTGCACTTGTGATAGTGTTGAAAAACCACTTTTAGCACTTGTGTTAGTGTTGAAAAACCACTTTTCGCACTTGTTTTGGTGCAGGAAACCACTTTTGCACTTGTATTAGTGTGGCAAAAACACTTTTCGCACTTGTGTTAGTGTTGAAAAACCACTTTTCGCACTTGTGTTAGTGTTGAAAAACCACTTTTCGCACTTGTGTTGGTGCAGGAAACCACTTTTGCACTTGTATTAGTGTGGAAAAACCACTTTTTGCACTTGTGTTAGTGTTGAAAAGCCACTTTTCGCACTTGTGTTGGTGCAGGAAACCACTTTTGCACTTGTATTAGTGTGGAAAAACCACTTTTCACACTTCTGTTAGTGTTGAAAAACAACTTTTCGCACTTGTGTTAGTGTTGTAAAACCACTTTTCGCACTTGTGTTAGTGTTGAAAAACCACTTTTCGCATTTGTGTTGGTGCAGGAAACCACTTTTGCACTTGTATTAGTGTGGAAAAAACACTTTTCGCACTTGTGTTAGTGTTGAAAAACCACTTTTCGCACTTGTGTTGGTGCTGAAAAACCACTTTTCGCACTTGTGTTGGTGCAGGAAACCACTTTTGCACATGTATTAGTGTGGAAAAACCACTTTTCGCACTTGTGTTAGTGTTGAAAAGCCACTTTTCGCACTTGTGTTAGTGTTGTAAAACCACTTTTCGCACTTGTGTTAGTGTTGAAAAACCACTTTTCGCATTTGTGTTGGTGCAGGAAACCACTTTCGCACTTGTATTAGTGTGGAAAAAACACTTTTCGCACTTGTGTTAGTGTTGAAAAACCACTTTTCGCACTTGTGTTGGTGCAGGAAACCACTTTTGCACTTGTATTAGTGTGGAAAAAACACTTTTCGCACTTGTGTTAGTGTTGAAAAACCACTTTTCGCACTTGTGTTCGTGTTGAAAAACCACTTTTCGCACATGTGTTGGTGCAGGAAACCACTTTTGCACTTGTATTAGTGTGGGAAAACCACTTTTTGCACTTGTGTTAGTGTTGAAAAGCCACTTTTCGCACTTGTGTTCGTGTTGAAAAACCACTTTTCGCACATGTGTTGGTGCAGGAAACCACTTTTGCACTTGTATTAGTGTGGGAAAACCACTTTTTGCACTTGTGTTAGTGTTGAAAAGCCACTTTTCGCACTTGTGTTAGTGTTGAAAAACCACTTTTCGCACTTGTGTTGGTGCAGGAAACCACTTTTGCACTTGTATTAGTGTGGAAAAACCACCTTTCACACTTGTGTTAGTGTTGAAAAACAACTTTTCGCACTTGTGTTAGTGTTGTAAAACCACTTTTCGCACTTGTGTTAGTGTTGAAAAACCACTTTTCGCATTTGTGTTGGTGCAGGAAACCACTTTTGCACTTGTATTAGTGTGGAAAAAACACTTTTCGCACTTGTGTTAGTGTTGAAAAACCACTTTTCGCACTTGTGTTGGTGTTGAAAAACCACTTTTCGCACTTGTGTTAGTGTTGAAAAACCACTTTTCGCACTTGTGTTGGTGCAGGAAACCACTTTTGCACTTGTATTAGTGTGGAAAAACCACTTTTCGCACTTGTGTTAGTGTTGAAAAGCCACTTTTCGCACTTGTGTTAGTGTTGTTAAACCACTTTTCGCACTTGTGTTGGTGCAGGAAACCACTTTTGCACTTGTATTAGTGTGGAAAAACCACTTTTCGCACTTGTGTTAGTGTTGAAAAGCCACTTTTCGCACTTGTGTTAGTGTTGTAAAACCACTTTTCGCACTTGTGTTGGTGCAGGAATCCACTTTTGCACTTGTATTAGTGTGGATAAACCACTTTTCGCACTTGTGTTAGTGTTGAAAAACCACTTTTCGCACTTGTGTTAGTGTTGAAAAACCACTTTTCGCACTTGTGTTGGTGCAGGAAACCACTTTTGCACTTGTATTAGTGTGGAAAAAACACTTTTCGCACTTGTGTTAATGTTGAAAAACCACTTTTCGCACTTGTGTTAGTGTTGAAAAACCACTTTTCGCACTTGTGTTAGTGTTGAAAAACCACTTTTCGCACTTGTGTTGGTGCAGGAAACCACTTTTGCACTTGTATTAGTGTGGAAAAAACACTTTTTGCACTTGTGATAGTGTTGAAAAACCACTTTTAGCACTTGTGTTAGTGTTGAAAAACCACTTTTCGCACTTGTTTTGGTGCAGGAAACCACTTTTGCACTTGTATTAGTGTGGCAAAAACACTTTTCGCACTTGTGTTAGTGTTGAAAAACCACTTTTCGCACTTGTGTTAGTGTTGAAAAACCACTTTTCGCACTTGTGTTGGTGCAGGAAACCACTTTTGCACTTGTATTAGTGTGGAAAAACCACTTTTTGCACTTGTGTTAGTGTTGAAAAGCCACTTTTCGCACTTGTGTTGGTGCAGGAAACCACTTTTGCACTTGTATTAGTGTGGAAAAACCACTTTTCACACTTCTGTTAGTGTTGAAAAACAACTTTTCGCACTTGTGTTAGTGTTGTAAAACCACTTTTCGCACTTGTGTTAGTGTTGAAAAACCACTTTTCGCATTTGTGTTGGTGCAGGAAACCACTTTTGCACTTGTATTAGTGTGGAAAAAACACTTTTCGCACTTGTGTTAGTGTTGAAAAACCACTTTTCGCACTTGTGTTAGTGCTGAAAAACCACTTTTCGCACTTGTGTTGGTGCAGGAAACCACTTTTGCACATGTATTAGTGTGGAAAAACCACTTTTCGCACTTGTGTTAGTGTTGAAAAGCCACTTTTCGCACTTGTGTTAGTGTTGTAAAACCACTTTTCGCACTTGTGTTGGTGCAGGAAACCACTTTTGCACTTGTATTAGTGTGGAAAAACCACTTTTCGCACTTGTGTTAGTGTTGAAAAGCCACTTTTCGCACTTGTGTTAGTGTTGTAAAACCACTTTTCGCACTTGTGTTGGTGCAGGAATCCACTTTTGCACTTGTATTAGTGTGGAAAAAACACTTTTCGCACTTGTGTTAGTGTTGAAAACCACTTTTCGCACTTGTGTTAGTGTTGAAAAACCACTTTTCGCACTTGTGTTGGTGCAGGAAACCACTTTTGCACTTGTATTAGTGTGGAAAAAACACTTTTCGCACTTGTGTTAATGTTGAAAAACCACTTTTCGCACTTGTGTTAGTGTTGAAAAACCACTTTTCGCACTTGTGTTAGTGTTGAAAAACCACTTTTCGCACTTGTGTTGGTGCAGGAAACCACTTTTGCACTTGTATTAGTGTGGAAAAAACACTTTTTGCACTTGTGATAGTGTTGAAAAACCACTTTTAGCACTTGTGTTAGTGTTGAAAAACCACTTTTCGCACTTGTTTTGGTGCAGGAAACCACTTTTGCACTTGTATTAGTGTGGCAAAAACACTTTTCGCACTTGTGTTAGTGTTGAAAAACCACTTTTCGCACTTGTGTTAGTGTTGAAAAACCACTTTTCGCACTTGTGTTGGTGCAGGAAACCACTTTTGCACTTGTATTAGTGTGGAAAAACCACTTTTTGCACTTGTGTTAGTGTTGAAAAGCCACTTTTCGCACTTGTGTTGGTGCAGGAAACCACTTTTGCACTTGTATTAGTGTGGAAAAACCACTTTTCACACTTCTGTTAGTGTTGAAAAACAACTTTTCGCACTTGTGTTAGTGTTGTAAAACCACTTTTCGCACTTGTGTTAGTGTTGAAAAACCACTTTTCGCATTTGTGTTGGTGCAGGAAACCACTTTTGCACTTGTATTAGTGTGGAAAAAACACTTTTCGCACTTGTGTTAGTGTTGAAAAACCACTTTTCGCACTTGTGTTAGTGCTGAAAAACCACTTTTCGCACTTGTGTTGGTGCAGGAAACCACTTTTGCACATGTATTAGTGTGGAAAAACCACTTTTCGCACTTGTGTTAGTGTTGAAAAGCCACTTTTCGCACTTGTGTTAGTGTTGTAAAACCACTTTTCGCACTTGTGTTAGTGTTGAAAAACCACTTTTCGCATTTGTGTTGGTGCAGGAAACCACTTTCGCACTTGTATTAGTGTGGAAAAAACACTTTTCGCACTTGTGTTAGTGTTGAAAAACCACTTTTCGCACTTGTGTTGGTGCAGGAAACCACTTTTGCACTTGTATTAGTGTGGAAAAAACACTTTTCGCACTTGTGTTAGTGTTGAAAAACCACTTTTCGCACTTGTGTTCGTGTTGAAAAACCACTTTTCGCACATGTGTTGGTGCAGGAAACCACTTTTGCACTTGTATTAGTGTGGGAAAACCACTTTTTGCACTTGTGTTAGTGTTGAAAAGCCACTTTTCGCACTTGTGTTAGTGTTGAAAAACCACTTTTCGCACTTGTGTTGGTGCAGGAAACCACTTTTGCACTTGTATTAGTGTGGAAAAACCACCTTTCACACTTGTGTTAGTGTTGAAAAACAACTTTTCGCACTTGTGTTAGTGTTGTAAAACCACTTTTCGCACTTGTGTTAGTGTTGAAAAACCACTTTTCGCATTTGTGTTGGTGCAGGAAACCACTTTTGCACTTGTATTAGTGTGGAAAAAACACTTTTCGCACTTGTGTTAGTGTTGAAAAACCACTTTTCGCACTTGTGTTGGTGTTGAAAAACCACTTTTCGCACTTGTGTTAGTGTTGAAAAACCACTTTTCGCACTTGTGTTGGTGCAGGAAACCACTTTTGCACTTGTATTAGTGTGGAAAAACCACTTTTCGCACTTGTGTTAGTGTTGAAAAGCCACTTTTCGCACTTGTGTTAGTGTTGTAAAACCACTTTTCGCACTTGTGTTGGTGCAGGAAACCACTTTTGCACTTGTATTAGTGTGGAAAAACCACTTTTCGCACTTGTGTTAGTGTTGAAAAGCCACTTTTCGCACTTGTGTTAGTGTTGTAAAACCACTTTTCGCACTTGTGTTGGTGCAGGAATCCACTTTTGCACTTGTATTAGTGTGGATAAACCACTTTTCGCACTTGTGTTAGTGTTGAAAAACCACTTTTCGCACTTGTGTTAGTGTTGAAAAACCACTTTTCGCACTTGTGTTGGTGCAGGAAACCACTTTTGCACTTGTATTAGTGTGGAAAAAACACTTTTCGCACTTGTGTTAATGTTGAAAAACCACTTTTCGCACTTGTGTTAGTGTTGAAAAACCACTTTTCGCACTTGTGTTAGTGTTGAAAAACCACTTTTCGCACTTGTGTTGGTGCAGGAAACCACTTTTGCACTTGTATTAGTGTGGAAGAAACACTTTTTGCACTTGTGATAGTGTTGAAAAACCACTTTTAGCACTTGTGTTAGTGTTGAAAAACCACTTTTCGCACTTGTTTTGGTGCAGGAAACCACTTTTGCACTTGTATTAGTGTGGCAAAAACACTTTTCGCACTTGTGTTAGTGTTGAAAAACCACTTTTCGCACTTGTGTTAGTGTTGAAAAACCACTTTTCGCACTTGTGTTGGTGCAGGAAACCACTTTTGCACTTGTATTAGTGTGGAAAAACCACTTTTTGCACTTGTGTTAGTGTTGAAAAGCCACTTTTCGCACTTGTGTTGGTGCAGGAAACCACTTTTGCACTTGTATTAGTGTGGAAAAACCACTTTTCACACTTCTGTTAGTGTTGAAAAACAACTTTTCGCACTTGTGTTAGTGTTGTAAAACCACTTTTCGCACTTGTGTTAGTGTTGAAAAACCACTTTTCGCATTTGTGTTGGTGCAGGAAACCACTTTTGCACTTGTATTAGTGTGGAAAAAACACTTTTCGCACTTGTGTTAGTGTTGAAAAACCACTTTTCGCACTTGTGTTAGTGCTGAAAAACCACTTTTCGCACTTGTGTTGGTGCAGGAAACCACTTTTGCACATGTATTAGTGTGGAAAAACCACTTTTCGCACTTGTGTTAGTGTTGAAAAGCCACTTTTCGCACTTGTGTTAGTGTTGTAAAACCACTTTTCGCACTTGTGTTAGTGTTGAAAAACCACTTTTCGCATTTGTGTTGGTGCAGGAAACCACTTTTGCACTTGTATTAGTGTGGAAAAAACACTTTTCGCACTTGTGTTACTGTTGAAAAACCACTTTTCGCACTTGTGTTAGTGTTGAAAAACCACTTTTCGCATTTGTGTTGGTGCAGGAAACCACTTTTGCACTTGTATTAGTGTGGAAAAAACACTTTTCGCACTTGTGTTAGTGTTGAAAAACCACTTTTCGCACTTGTGTTAGTGTTGAAAAACCACTTTTCACACTTGTGTTAGTGTTGAAAAACCACTTTTCGCACTTGTGTTGGTGCAGGAAACCACTTTTGCATTTGTATTAGTGTGGAAAAACCACTTTTCGCACTTGTGTTAGTGTTGAAAAACCACTTTTCGCACTTGTGTTAGTGTTGAAAAACCACTTTTCGCACTTGTGTTGGTGCAGGAAACCACTTTTGCACTTGTATTAGTGTGGAAAAACCACTTTTTGCACTTGTGTTAGTGTTGAAAAGCCACTTTTCGCACTTGTGTTGGTGCAGGAAACCACTTTTGCACTTGTATTAGTGTGGAAAAACCACTTTTCACACTTCTGTTAGTGTTGAAAAACAACTTTTCGCACTTGTGTTAGTGTTGTAAAACCACTTTTCGCACTTGTGTTAGTGTTGAAAAACCACTTTTCGCATTTGTGTTGGTGCAGGAAACCACTTTTGCACTTGTATTAGTGTGGAAAAAACACTTTTCGCACTTGTGTTAGTGTTGAAAAACCACTTTTCGCACTTGTGTTAGTGCTGAAAAACCACTTTTCGCACTTGTGTTGGTGCAGGAAACCACTTTTGCACATGTATTAGTGTGGAAAAACCACTTTTCGCACTTGTGTTAGTGTTGAAAAGCCACTTTTCGCACTTGTGTTAGTGTTGTAAAACCACTTTTCGCACTTGTGTTAGTGTTGAAAAACCACTTTTCGCATTTGTGTTGGTGCAGGAAACCACTTTTGCACTTGTATTAGTGTGGAAAAAACACTTTTCGCACTTGTGTTAGTGTTGAAAAACCACTTTTCGCACTTGTGTTGGTGCAGGAAACCACTTTTGCACTTGTATTAGTGTGGAAAAAACACTTTTCGCACTTGTGTTAGTGTTGAAAAACCACTTTTCGCACTTGTGTTCGTGTTGAAAAACCACTTTTCGCACATGTGTTGGTGCAGGAAACCACTTTTGCACTTGTATTAGTGTGGGAAAACCACTTTTTGCACTTGTGTTAGTGTTGAAAAGCCACTTTTCGCACTTGTGTTAGTGTTGAAAAACCACTTTTCGCACTTGTGTTGGTGCAGGAAACCACTTTTGCACTTGTATTAGTGTGGAAAAACCACCTTTCACACTTGTGTTAGTGTTGAAAAACAACTTTTCGCACTTGTGTTAGTGTTGTAAAACCACTTTTCGCACTTGTGTTAGTGTTGAAAAACCACTTTTCGCATTTGTGTTGGTGCAGGAAACCACTTTTGCACTTGTATTAGTGTGGAAAAAACACTTTTCGCACTTGTGTTAGTGTTGAAAAACCACTTTTCGCACTTGTGTTGGTGTTGAAAAACCACTTTTCGCACTTGTGTTAGTGTTGAAAAACCACTTTTCGCACTTGTGTTGGTGCAGGAAACCACTTTTGCACTTGTATTAGTGTGGAAAAACCACTTTTCGCACTTGTGTTAGTGTTGAAAAGCCACTTTTCGCACTTGTGTTAGTGTTGTAAAACCACTTTTCGCACTTGTGTTGGTGCAGGAAACCACTTTTGCACTTGTATTAGTGTGGAAAAACCACTTTTCGCACTTGTGTTAGTGTTGAAAAGCCACTTTTCGCACTTGTGTTAGTGTTGTAAAACCACTTTTCGCACTTGTGTTGGTGCAGGAATCCACTTTTGCACTTGTATTAGTGTGGATAAACCACTTTTCGCACTTGTGTTAGTGTTGAAAAACCACTTTTCGCACTTGTGTTAGTGTTGAAAAACCACTTTTCGCACTTGTGTTGGTGCAGGAAACCACTTTTGCACTTGTATTAGTGTGGAAAAAACACTTTTCGCACTTGTGTTAATGTTGAAAAACCACTTTTCGCACTTGTGTTAGTGTTGAAAAACCACTTTTCGCACTTGTGTTAGTGTTGAAAAACCACTTTTCGCACTTGTGTTGGTGCAGGAAACCACTTTTGCACTTGTATTAGTGTGGAAAAAACACTTTTTGCACTTGTGATAGTGTTGAAAAACCACTTTTAGCACTTGTGTTAGTGTTGAAAAACCACTTTTCGCACTTGTTTTGGTGCAGGAAACCACTTTTGCACTTGTATTAGTGTGGCAAAAACACTTTTCGCACTTGTGTTAGTGTTGAAAAACCACTTTTCGCACTTGTGTTAGTGTTGAAAAACCACTTTTCGCACTTGTGTTGGTGCAGGAAACCACTTTTGCACTTGTATTAGTGTGGAAAAACCACTTTTTGCACTTGTGTTAGTGTTGAAAAGCCACTTTTCGCACTTGTGTTGGTGCAGGAAACCACTTTTGCACTTGTATTAGTGTGGAAAAACCACTTTTCACACTTCTGTTAGTGTTGAAAAACAACTTTTCGCACTTGTGTTAGTGTTGTAAAACCACTTTTCGCACTTGTGTTAGTGTTGAAAAACCACTTTTCGCATTTGTGTTGGTGCAGGAAACCACTTTTGCACTTGTATTAGTGTGGAAAAAACACTTTTCGCACTTGTGTTAGTGTTGAAAAACCACTTTTCGCACTTGTGTTAGTGCTGAAAAACCACTTTTCGCACTTGTGTTGGTGCAGGAAACCACTTTTGCACATGTATTAGTGTGGAAAAACCACTTTTCGCACTTGTGTTAGTGTTGAAAAGCCACTTTTCGCACTTGTGTTAGTGTTGTAAAACCACTTTTCGCACTTGTGTTAGTGTTGAAAAACCACTTTTCGCATTTGTGTTGGTGCAGGAAACCACTTTTGCACTTGTATTAGTGTGGAAAAAACACTTTTCGCACTTGTGTTAGTGTTGAAAAACCACTTTTCGCACTTGTGTTAGTGTTGAAAAACCACTTTTCGCATTTGTGTTGGTGCAGGAAACCACTTTTGCACTTGTATTAGTGTGGAAAAAACACTTTTCGCACTTGTGTTAGTGTTGAAAAACCACTTTTCGCACTTGTGTTAGTGTTGAAAAACCACTTTTCACACTTGTGTTAGTGTTGAAAAACCACTTTTCGCACTTGTGTTGGTGCAGGAAACCACTTTTGCACTTGTATTAGTGTGGAAAAACCACTTTTCGCACTTGTGTTAGTGTTGAAAAGCCACTTTTCGCACTTGTGTTAGTGTTGTAAAACCACTTTTCGCACTTGTGTTGGTGCAGGAAACCACTTTTGCACTTGTATTAGTGTTGAAAAACCACTTTTCACACTTGTGTTAGTGTTGAAAAACCACTTTTCGCACTTGTGTTGGTGCAGGAAACCACTTTTGCACTTGTATTAGTGTGGAAAAAACACTTTTTGCACTTGTGATAGTGTTGAAAAACCACTTTTCGCACTTGTGTTAGTGTTGAAAAACCACTTTTCGCACTTGTGTTGGTGCAGGAAACCACTTTTGCACTTGTATTAGTGTGGAAAAAACACTTTTCGCACTTGTGTTAGTGTTGAAAAACCACTTTTCGCACTTGTGTTCGTGTTGAAAAACCACTTTTCGCACATGTGTTGGTGCAGGAAACCACTTTTGCACTTGTATTAGTGTGGAAAAACCACTTTTTGCACTTGTGTTAGTGTTGAAAAGCCACTTTTCGCACTTGTGTTAGTGTTGAAAAACTACTTTTCGCACTTGTGTTGGTGCAGGAAACCACTTTTGCACTTGTATTAGTGTGGAAAAACCACCTTTCACACTTGTGTTAGTGTTGAAAAACAACTTTTAGCACTTGTCTTAGTGTTGTAAAACCACTTTTCGCACTTGTGTTAGTGTTGAAAAACCACTTTTCGCATTTGTGTTGGTGCAGGAAACCACTTTTGCACTTGTATTAGTGTGGAAAAAACACTTTTCGCACTTGTGTTAGTGTTGAAAAACCACTTTTCACACTTGTGTTGGTGTTGAAAAACCACTTTTCGCACTTGTGTTAGTGTTGAAAAACCACTTTTCTCAGTTGTGTTGGTGCAGGAAACCACTTTTGCACTTGTATTAGTGTGGAAAAACCACTTTTTGCACTTGTGTTAGTGTTGAAAAACCACTTTTCGCACTTGTGTTAGTGTTGAAAAACCACTTTTCGCACTTGTGTTAGTGTTGAAAAACCACTTTTCGCACTTGTGTTGGTGCAGGAAACCACTTTTACACTTGTATTAGTGTGGAAAAAACACTTTTCGCACTTGTGTTGGTGCAGGAAACCACTTTTGCACTTGTATTAGTGTGGAAAAAGGAAACCACTTTTGCACTTGTATTAGTGTGGAAAAAACACTTTTCGCACTTGTGTTAGTGTTGAAAAACCACTTTTCGCACTTGTGTTAGTGTTGAAAAACCACTTTTCGCACTTGTGTTAGTGTTGAAAAACCACTTTTCGCACTTGTGTTGGTGCAGGAAACCACTTTTGCACTTGTATTAGTGTGGAAAAACCACTTTTCGCACTTGTGTTAGTGTTGAAAAGCCACTTTTTGCACTTGTGTTAGTGTTGTAAAACCACTTTTCACACTTGTGTTGGTGCAGGAAACCACTTTTGCACTTGTATTAGTGCGGAAAAAAGACTTTTTGCACTTGTGATAGTGTTGAAAAACCACTTTTCGCACTTTTGTTAGTGTTGAAAAACCACTTTTCGCCCTTGTGTTGGTGCAGGAAACCACTTTTGCACTTGTATTAGTGTGGAAAAACCACTTTTCGCACTTGTGTTAGTGTTGAAAAACCACTTTTCGCACTTGTGTTAGTGTTGAAAAACCACTTTTCGCAGTTGTGTTAGTGTTGAAAAACCACTTTTCGCACTTGTGTTGGTGCAGGAAACCACTTTTGCACTTGTATTAGTGTGGAAAAAACACTTTTCGCACTTGTGTTAATGTTGAAAAACCACTTTTCGCACTTGTGTTAGTGTTGAAAAACCACTTTTCGCACTTGTGTTAGTGTTGAAAAACCACTTTTCGCACTTGTGTTGGTGCAGGAAACCACTTTTGCACTTGTATTAGTGTGGAAAAAACCCTTTTTGCACTTGTGATAGTGTTGAAAAACCACTTTTCGCACTTGTGTTAGTGTTGAAAAACCACTTTTCGCACTTGTGTTGGTGCAGGAAACCACTTTTGCACTTGTATTAGTGTGGAAAAAACACTTTTCGCACTTGTGTTAGTGTTGAAAAACCACTTTTCGCACTTGTGTTCGTGTTGAAAAACCACTTTTCGCACATGTGTTGGTGCAGGAAACCACTTTTGCACTTGTATTAGTGTGGGAAAACCACTTTTTGCACTTGTGTTAGTGTTGAAAAGCCACTTTTCGCACTTGTGTTAGTGTTGAAAAACCACTTTTCGCACTTGTGTTGGTGCAGGAAACCACTTTTGCACTTGTATTAGTGTGGAAAAACCACCTTTCACACTTGTGTTAGTGTTGAAAAACAACTTTTCGCACTTGTGTTAGTGTTGTAAAACCACTTTTCGCACTTGTGTTAGTGTTGAAAAACCACTTTTCGCATTTGTGTTGGTGCAGGAAACCACTTTTGCACTTGTATTAGTGTGGAAAAAACACTTTTCGCACTTGTGTTAGTGTTGAAAAACCACTTTTCGCACTTGTGTTGGTGTTGAAAAACCACTTTTCGCACTTGTGTTAGTGTTGAAAAACCACTTTTCGCACTTGTGTTGGTGCAGGAAACCACTTTTGCACTTGTATTAGTGTGGAAAAACCACTTTTCGCACTTGTGTTAGTGTTGAAAAGCCACTTTTCGCACTTGTGTTAGTGTTGTAAAACCACTTTTCGCACTTGTGTTGGTGCAGGAAACCACTTTTGCACTTGTATTAGTGTGGAAAAACCACTTTTCGCACTTGTGTTAGTGTTGAAAAGCCACTTTTCGCACTTGTGTTAGTGTTGTAAAACCACTTTTCGCACTTGTGTTGGTGCAGGAATCCACTTTTGCACTTGTATTAGTGTGGATAAACCACTTTTCGCACTTGTGTTAGTGTTGAAAAACCACTTTTCGCACTTGTGTTAGTGTTGAAAAACCACTTTTCGCACTTGTGTTGGTGCAGGAAACCACTTTTGCACTTGTATTAGTGTGGAAAAAACACTTTTCGCACTTGTGTTAAATGTTGAAAAACCACTTTTCGCACTTGTGTTAGTGTTGAAAAACCACTTTTCGCACTTGTGTTAGTGTTGAAAAACCACTTTTCGCACTTGTGTTGGTGCAGGAAACCACTTTTGCACTTGTATTAGTGTGGAAAAAACACTTTTTGCACTTGTGATAGTGTTGAAAAACCACTTTTAGCACTTGTGTTAGTGTTGAAAAACCACTTTTCGCACTTGTTTTGGTGCAGGAAACCACTTTTGCACTTGTATTAGTGTGGCAAAAACACTTTTCGCACTTGTGTTAGTGTTGAAAAACCACTTTTCGCACTTGTGTTAGTGTTGAAAAACCACTTTTCGCACTTGTGTTGGTGCAGGAAACCACTTTTGCACTTGTATTAGTGTGGAAAAACCACTTTTTGCACTTGTGTTAGTGTTGAAAAGCCACTTTTCGCACTTGTGTTGGTGCAGGAAACCACTTTTGCACTTGTATTAGTTCTGGAAAAACCACTTTTCACACTTCTGTTAGTGTTGAAAAACAACTTTTCGCACTTGTGTTAGTGTTGTAAAACCACTTTTCGCACTTGTGTTAGTGTTGAAAAACCACTTTTCGCATTTGTGTTGGTGCAGGAAACCACTTTTGCACTTGTATTAGTGTGGAAAAAACACTTTTCGCACTTGTGTTAGTGTTGAAAAACCACTTTTCGCACTTGTGTTAGTGCTGAAAAACCACTTTTCGCACTTGTGTTGGTGCAGGAAACCACTTTTGCACATGTATTAGTGTGGAAAAACCACTTTTCGCACTTGTGTTAGTGTTGAAAAGCCACTTTTCGCACTTGTGTTAGTGTTGTAAAACCACTTTTCGCACTTGTGTTAGTGTTGAAAAACCACTTTTCGCATTTGTGTTGGTGCAGGAAACCACTTTTGCACTTGTATTAGTGTGGAAAAAACACTTTTCGCACTTGTGTTAGTGTTGAAAAACCACTTTTCGCACTTGTGTTAGTGTTGAAAAACCACTTTTCGCATTTGTGTTGGTGCAGGAAACCACTTTTGCACTTGTATTAGTGTGGAAAAAACACTTTTCGCACTTGTGTTAGTGTTGAAAAACCACTTTTCGCACTTGTGTTAGTGTTGAAAAGCCACTTTTCGCACTTGTGTTAGTGTTGAAAAACTACTTTTCGCACTTGTGTTGGTGCAGGAAACCACTTTTGCACTTGTATTAGTGTGGAAAAACCACCTTTCACACTTGTGTTAGTGTTGAAAAACAACTTTTAGCACTTGTCTTAGTGTTGTAAAACCACTTTTCGCACTTGTGTTAGTGTTGAAAAACCACTTTTCGCATTTGTGTTGGTGCAGGAAACCACTTTTGCACTTGTATTAGTGTGGAAAAAACACTTTTCGCACTTGTGTTAGTGTTGAAAAACCACTTTTCACACTTGTGTTGGTGTTGAAAAACCACTTTTCGCACTTGTGTTAGTGTTGAAAAACCACTTTTCTCAGTTGTGTTGGTGCAGGAAACCACTTTTGCACTTGTATTAGTGTGGAAAAACCACTTTTTGCACTTGTGTTAGTGTTGAAAAACCACTTTTCGCACTTGTGTTAGTGTTGAAAAACCACTTTTCGCACTTGTGTTAGTGTTGAAAAACCACTTTTCGCACTTGTGTTGGTGCAGGAAACCACTTTTACACTTGTATTAGTGTGGAAAAAACACTTTTCGCACTTGTGTTGGTGCAGGAAACCACTTTTGCACTTGTATTAGTGTGGAAAAAGGAAACCACTTTTGCACTTGTATTAGTGTGGAAAAAACACTTTTCGCACTTGTGTTAGTGTTGAAAAACCACTTTTCGCACTTGTGTTAGTGTTGAAAAACCACTTTTCGCACTTGTGTTAGTGTTGAAAAACCACTTTTCGCACTTGTGTTGGTGCAGGAAACCACTTTTGCACTTGTATTAGTGTGGAAAAACCACTTTTCGCACTTGTGTTAGTGTTGAAAAGCCACTTTTTGCACTTGTGTTAGTGTTGTAAAACCACTTTTCACACTTGTGTTGGTGCAGGAAACCACTTTTGCACTTGTATTAGTGCGGAAAAAAGACTTTTTGCACTTGTGATAGTGTTGAAAAACCACTTTTCGCACTTTTGTTAGTGTTGAAAAACCACTTTTCGCCCTTGTGTTGGTGCAGGAAACCACTTTTGCACTTGTATTAGTGTGGAAAAACCACTTTTCGCACTTGTGTTAGTGTTGAAAAACCACTTTTCGCACTTGTGTTAGTGTTGAAAAACCACTTTTCGCAGTTGTGTTAGTGTTGAAAAACCACTTTTCGCACTTGTGTTGGTGCAGGAAACCACTTTTGCACTTGTATTAGTGTGGAAAAAACACTTTTCGCACTTGTGTTAATGTTGAAAAACCACTTTTCGCACTTGTGTTAGTGTTGAAAAACCACTTTTCGCACTTGTGTTAGTGTTGAAAAACCACTTTTCGCACTTGTGTTGGTGCAGGAAACCACTTTTGCACTTGTATTAGTGTGGAAAAAACCCTTTTTGCACTTGTGATAGTGTTGAAAAACCACTTTTCGCACTTGTGTTAGTGTTGAAAAACCACTTTTCGCACTTGTGTTGGTGCAGGAAACCACTTTTGCACTTGTATTAGTGTGGAAAAAACACTTTTCGCACTTGTGTTAGTGTTGAAAAACCACTTTTCGCACTTGTGTTCGTGTTGAAAAACCACTTTTCGCACATGTGTTGGTGCAGGAAACCACTTTTGCACTTGTATTAGTGTGGGAAAACCACTTTTTGCACTTGTGTTAGTGTTGAAAAGCCACTTTTCGCACTTGTGTTAGTGTTGAAAAACCACTTTTCGCACTTGTGTTGGTGCAGGAAACCACTTTTGCACTTGTATTAGTGTGGAAAAACCACCTTTCACACTTGTGTTAGTGTTGAAAAACAACTTTTCGCACTTGTGTTAGTGTTGTAAAACCACTTTTCGCACTTGTGTTAGTGTTGAAAAACCACTTTTCGCATTTGTGTTGGTGCAGGAAACCACTTTTGCACTTGTATTAGTGTGGAAAAAACACTTTTCGCACTTGTGTTAGTGTTGAAAAACCACTTTTCGCACTTGTGTTGGTGTTGAAAAACCACTTTTCGCACTTGTGTTAGTGTTGAAAAACCACTTTTCGCACTTGTGTTGGTGCAGGAAACCACTTTTGCACTTGTATTAGTGTGGAAAAACCACTTTTCGCACTTGTGTTAGTGTTGAAAAGCCACTTTTCGCACTTGTGTTAGTGTTGTAAAACCACTTTTCGCACTTGTGTTGGTGCAGGAAACCACTTTTGCACTTGTATTAGTGTGGAAAAACCACTTTTCGCACTTGTGTTAGTGTTGAAAAGCCACTTTTCGCACTTGTGTTAGTGTTGTAAAACCACTTTTCGCACTTGTGTTGGTGCAGGAATCCACTTTTGCACTTGTATTAGTGTGGATAAACCACTTTTCGCACTTGTGTTAGTGTTGAAAAACCACTTTTCGCACTTGTGTTAGTGTTGAAAAACCACTTTTCGCACTTGTGTTGGTGCAGGAAACCACTTTTGCACTTGTATTAGTGTGGAAAAAACACTTTTCGCACTTGTGTTAAATGTTGAAAAACCACTTTTCGCACTTGTGTTAGTGTTGAAAAACCACTTTTCGCACTTGTGTTAGTGTTGAAAAACCACTTTTCGCACTTGTGTTGGTGCAGGAAACCACTTTTGCACTTGTATTAGTGTGGAAAAAACACTTTTTGCACTTGTGATAGTGTTGAAAAACCACTTTTAGCACTTGTGTTAGTGTTGAAAAACCACTTTTCGCACTTGTTTTGGTGCAGGAAACCACTTTTGCACTTGTATTAGTGTGGCAAAAACACTTTTCGCACTTGTGTTAGTGTTGAAAAACCACTTTTCGCACTTGTGTTAGTGTTGAAAAACCACTTTTCGCATTTGTGTTGGTGCAGGAAACCACTTTTGCACTTGTATTAGTGTGGAAAAACCACTTTTTGCACTTGTGTTAGTGTTGAAAAGCCACTTTTCGCACTTGTGTTGGTGCAGGAAACCACTTTTGCACTTGTATTAGTTCTGGAAAAACCACTTTTCACACTTCTGTTAGTGTTGAAAAACAACTTTTCGCACTTGTGTTAGTGTTGTAAAACCACTTTTCGCACTTGTGTTAGTGTTGAAAAACCACTTTTCGCATTTGTGTTGGTGCAGGAAACCACTTTTGCACTTGTATTAGTGTGGAAAAAACACTTTTCGCACTTGTGTTAGTGTTGAAAAACCACTTTTCGCACTTGTGTTAGTGCTGAAAAACCACTTTTCGCACTTGTGTTGGTGCAGGAAACCACTTTTGCACATGTATTAGTGTGGAAAAACCACTTTTCGCACTTGTGTTAGTGTTGAAAAGCCACTTTTCGCACTTGTGTTAGTGTTGTAAAACCACTTTTCGCACTTGTGTTAGTGTTGAAAAACCACTTTTCGCATTTGTGTTGGTGCAGGAAACCACTTTTGCACTTGTATTAGTGTGGAAAAAACACTTTTCGCACTTGTGTTAGTGTTGAAAAACCACTTTTCGCACTTGTGTTAGTGTTGAAAAACCACTTTTCGCATTTGTGTTGGTGCAGGAAACCACTTTTGCACTTGTATTAGTGTGGAAAAAACACTTTTCGCACTTGTGTTAGTGTTGAAAAACCACTTTTCGCACTTGTGTTAGTGTTGAAAAACCACTTTTCACACTTGTGTTAGTGTTGAAAAACCACTTTTCGCACTTGTGTTGGTGCAGGAAACCACTTTTACACTTGTATTAGTGTGGAAAAACCACTTTTCGCACTTGTGTTAGTGTTGAAAAGCCACTTTTCGCACTTGTGTTAGTGTTGTAAAACCACTTTTCGCACTTGTGTTGGTGCAGGAAACCACTTTTGCACTTGTATTAGTGTGGAAAAACCACTTTTCACACTTGTGTTAGTGTTGAAAAGCCACTTTTCACACTTGTGTTAGTGTTGTAAAACCACTTTTCGCACTTGTGTTGGTGCAGGAAACCACTTTTGCACTTGTATTAGTGTGGAAAAAACACTTTTTGCACTTGTGATAGTGTTGAAAAACCACTTTTCGCACTTGTGTTAGTGTTGAAAAACCACTTTTCGCACTTGTGTTGGTGTTGAAAAACCACTTTTCTCAGTTGTGTTGGTGCAGGAAACCACTTTTGCACTTGTATTAGTGTGGAAAAACCACTTTTTGCACTTGTGTTAGTGTTGAAAAACCACTTTTCGCACTTGTGTTAGTGTTGAAAAACCACTTTTCGCACTTGTGTTAGTGTTGAAAAACCACTTTTCGCACTTGTGTTGGTGCAGGAAACCACTTTTACACTTGTATTAGTGTGGAAAAAACACTTTTCGCACTTGTGTTGGTGCAGGAAACCACTTTTGCACTTGTATTAGTGTGGAAAAAGGAAACCACTTTTGCACTTGTATTAGTGTGGAAAAAACACTTTTCGCACTTGTGTTAGTGTTGAAAAACCACTTTTCGCACTTGTGTTAGTGTTGAAAAACCACTTTTCGCACTTGTGTTAGTGTTGAAAAACCACTTTTCGCACTTGTGTTGGTGCAGGAAACCACTTTTGCACTTGTATTAGTGTGGAAAAACCACTTTTCGCACTTGTGTTAGTGTTGAAAAGCCACTTTTTGCACTTGTGTTAGTGTTGTAAAACCACTTTTCACACTTGTGTTGGTGCAGGAAACCACTTTTGCACTTGTATTAGTGCGGAAAAAAGACTTTTTGCACTTGTGATAGTGTTGAAAAACCACTTTTCGCACTTTTGTTAGTGTTGAAAAACCACTTTTCGCCCTTGTGTTGGTGCAGGAAACCACTTTTGCACTTGTATTAGTGTGGAAAAACCACTTTTCGCACTTGTGTTAGTGTTGAAAAACCACTTTTCGCACTTGTGTTAGTGTTGAAAAACCACTTTTCGCAGTTGTGTTAGTGTTGAAAAACCACTTTTCGCACTTGTGTTGGTGCAGGAAACCACTTTTGCACTTGTATTAGTGTGGAAAAAACACTTTTCGCACTTGTGTTAATGTTGAAAAACCACTTTTCGCACTTGTGTTAGTGTTGAAAAACCACTTTTCGCACTTGTGTTAGTGTTGAAAAACCACTTTTCGCACTTGTGTTGGTGCAGGAAACCACTTTTGCACTTGTATTAGTGTGGAAAAAACCCTTTTTGCACTTGTGATAGTGTTGAAAAACCACTTTTCGCACTTGTGTTAGTGTTGAAAAACCACTTTTCGCACTTGTGTTGGTGCAGGAAACCACTTTTGCACTTGTATTAGTGTGGAAAAAACACTTTTCGCACTTGTGTTAGTGTTGAAAAACCACTTTTCGCACTTGTGTTCGTGTTGAAAAACCACTTTTCGCACATGTGTTGGTGCAGGAAACCACTTTTGCACTTGTATTAGTGTGGGAAAACCACTTTTTGCACTTGTGTTAGTGTTGAAAAGCCACTTTTCGCACTTGTGTTAGTGTTGAAAAACCACTTTTCGCACTTGTGTTGGTGCAGGAAACCACTTTTGCACTTGTATTAGTGTGGAAAAACCACCTTTCACACTTGTGTTAGTGTTGAAAAACAACTTTTCGCACTTGTGTTAGTGTTGTAAAACCACTTTTCGCACTTGTGTTAGTGTTGAAAAACCACTTTTCGCATTTGTGTTGGTGCAGGAAACCACTTTTGCACTTGTATTAGTGTGGAAAAAACACTTTTCGCACTTGTGTTAGTGTTGAAAAACCACTTTTCGCACTTGTGTTGGTGTTGAAAAACCACTTTTCGCACTTGTGTTAGTGTTGAAAAACCACTTTTCGCACTTGTGTTGGTGCAGGAAACCACTTTTGCACTTGTATTAGTGTGGAAAAACCACTTTTCGCACTTGTGTTAGTGTTGAAAAGCCACTTTTCGCACTTGTGTTAGTGTTGTAAAACCACTTTTCGCACTTGTGTTGGTGCAGGAAACCACTTTTGCACTTGTATTAGTGTGGAAAAACCACTTTTCGCACTTGTGTTAGTGTTGAAAAGCCACTTTTCGCACTTGTGTTAGTGTTGTAAAACCACTTTTCGCACTTGTGTTGGTGCAGGAATCCACTTTTGCACTTGTATTAGTGTGGATAAACCACTTTTCGCACTTGTGTTAGTGTTGAAAAACCACTTTTCGCACTTGTGTTAGTGTTGAAAAACCACTTTTCGCACTTGTGTTGGTGCAGGAAACCACTTTTGCACTTGTATTAGTGTGGAAAAAACACTTTTCGCACTTGTGTTAAATGTTGAAAAACCACTTTTCGCACTTGTGTTAGTGTTGAAAAACCACTTTTCGCACTTGTGTTAGTGTTGAAAAACCACTTTTCGCACTTGTGTTGGTGCAGGAAACCACTTTTGCACTTGTATTAGTGTGGAAAAAACACTTTTTGCACTTGTGATAGTGTTGAAAAACCACTTTTAGCACTTGTGTTAGTGTTGAAAAACCACTTTTCGCACTTGTTTTGGTGCAGGAAACCACTTTTGCACTTGTATTAGTGTGGCAAAAACACTTTTCGCACTTGTGTTAGTGTTGAAAAACCACTTTTCGCACTTGTGTTAGTGTTGAAAAACCACTTTTCGCATTTGTGTTGGTGCAGGAAACCACTTTTGCACTTGTATTAGTGTGGAAAAACCACTTTTTGCACTTGTGTTAGTGTTGAAAAGCCACTTTTCGCACTTGTGTTGGTGCAGGAAACCACTTTTGCACTTGTATTAGTTCTGGAAAAACCACTTTTCACACTTCTGTTAGTGTTGAAAAACAACTTTTCGCACTTGTGTTAGTGTTGTAAAACCACTTTTCGCACTTGTGTTAGTGTTGAAAAACCACTTTTCGCATTTGTGTTGGTGCAGGAAACCACTTTTGCACTTGTATTAGTGTGGAAAAAACACTTTTCGCACTTGTGTTAGTGTTGAAAAACCACTTTTCGCACTTGTGTTAGTGCTGAAAAACCACTTTTCGCACTTGTGTTGGTGCAGGAAACCACTTTTGCACATGTATTAGTGTGGAAAAACCACTTTTCGCACTTGTGTTAGTGTTGAAAAGCCACTTTTCGCACTTGTGTTAGTGTTGTAAAACCACTTTTCGCACTTGTGTTAGTGTTGAAAAACCACTTTTCGCATTTGTGTTGGTGCAGGAAACCACTTTTGCACTTGTATTAGTGTGGAAAAAACACTTTTCGCACTTGTGTTAGTGTTGAAAAACCACTTTTCGCACTTGTGTTAGTGTTGAAAAACCACTTTTCGCATTTGTGTTGGTGCAGGAAACCACTTTTGCACTTGTATTAGTGTGGAAAAAACACTTTTCGCACTTGTGTTAGTGTTGAAAAACCACTTTTCGCACTTGTGTTAGTGTTGAAAAACCACTTTTCACACTTGTGTTAGTGTTGAAAAACCACTTTTCGCACTTGTGTTGGTGCAGGAAACCACTTTTACACTTGTATTAGTGTGGAAAAACCACTTTTCGCACTTGTGTTAGTGTTGAAAAGCCACTTTTCGCACTTGTGTTAGTGTTGTAAAACCACTTTTCGCACTTGTGTTGGTGCAGGAAACCACTTTTGCACTTGTATTAGTGTGGAAAAACCACTTTTCACACTTGTGTTAGTGTTGAAAAGCCACTTTTCACACTTGTGTTAGTGTTGTAAAACCACTTTTCGCACTTGTGTTGGTGCAGGAAACCACTTTTGCACTTGTATTAGTGTGGAAAAAACACTTTTTGCACTTGTGATAGTGTTGAAAAACCACTTTTCGCACTTGTGTTAGTGTTGAAAAACCACTTTTCGCACTTGTGTTGGTGCAGGAAACCACTTTTGCACTTGTATTAGTGTGGAAAAAGGAAACCACTTTTGCACTTGTATTAGTGTGGAAAAAACACTTTTCGCACTTGTGTTAGTGTTGAAAAACCACTTTTCGCACTTGTGTTAGTGTTGAAAAACCACTTTTCGCACTTGTGTTGGTGCAGGAAACCACTTTTGCACTTGTATGAGTGTGGAAAAAGGAAACCACTTTTGCACTTGTATTAGTGTGGAAAAAACACTTTTCGCACTTGTGTTAGTGTTGAAAAACCACTTTTCGCACTTGTGTTAGTGTTGAAAAACCACTTTTCGCACTTGTGTTCGTGTTGAAAAACCACTTTTCGCAGTTGTGTTGGTGCAGGAAACCACTTTTGCACTTGTATTAGTGTGGAAAAACCACTTTTCGCACTTGTGTTAGTGTTGAAAAGCCACTTTTTGCACTTGTGTTAGTGTTGTAAAACCACTTTTCACACTTGTGTTGGTGCAGGAAACCACTTTTGCACTTGTATTAGTGTGGAAAAACCACTTTTCGCACTTGTGTTAGTGTTGAAAAACCACTTTTCGCACTTGTGTTAGTGTTGAAAAACCACTTTTCGCAGTTGTGTTAGTGTTGAAAAACCACTTTTCGCACTTGTGTTGGTGCAGGAAACCACTTTTGCACTTGTATTAGTGTGGAAAAAACACTTTTCGCACTTGTGTTAATGTTGAAAAACCACTTTTCGCACTTGTGTTAGTGTTGAAAAACCACTTTTCGCACTTGTGTTAGTGTTGAAAAACCACTTTTCGCACTTGTGTTGGTGCAGGAAACCACTTTTGCACTTGTATTAGTGCGGAAAAAACCCTTTTTGCACTTGTGATAGTGTTGAAAAACCACTTTTCGCACTTGTGTTAGTGTTGAAAAACCACTTTTCGCACTTGTGTTGGTGCAGGAAACCACTTTTGCACTTGTATTAGTGTGGAAAAAACACTTTTCGCACTTGTGTTAATGTTGAAAAACCACTTTTCGCACTTGTGTTAGTGTTGAAAAACCACTTTTCGCACTTGTGTTCGTGTTGAAAAACCACTTTTCGCACTTGTGTTGGTGCAGGAAACCACTTTTGCACTTGTATTAGTGTGGAAAAAACCCTTTTTGCACTTGTGATAGTGTTGAAAAACCACTTTTCACACTTGTGTTAGTGTTGAAAAACCACTTTTCGCACTTGTGTTGGTGCAGGAAACCACTTTTGCACTTGTATTAGTGTGGAAAAAACACTTTTCGCACTTGTGTTAGTGTTGAAAAACCACTTTTCGCACTTGTGTTCGTGTTGAAAAACCACTTTTCGCACATGTGTTGGTGCAGGAAACCACTTTTGCACTTGTATTAGTGTGGGAAAACCACTTTTTGCACTTGTGTTAGTGTTGAAAAGCCACTTTTCGCACTTGTGTTAGTGTTGAAAAACCACTTTTCGCACTTGTGTTGGTGCAGGAAACCACTTTTGCACTTGTATTAGTGTGGAAAAACCACCTTTCACACTTGTGTTAGTGTTGAAAAACAACTTTTCGCACTTGTGTTAGTGTTGTAAAACCACTTTTCGCACTTGTGTTAGTGTTGAAAAACCACTTTTCGCATTTGTGTTGGTGCAGGAAACCACTTTTGCACTTGTATTAGTGTGGAAAAAACACTTTTCGCACTTGTGTTAGTGTTGAAAAACCACTTTTCGCACTTGTGTTGGTGTTGAAAAACCACTTTTCGCACTTGTGTTAGTGTTGAAAAACCACTTTTCGCACTTGTGTTGGTGCAGGAAACCACTTTTGCACTTGTATTAGTGTGGAAAAACCACTTTTCGCACTTGTGTTAGTGTTGAAAAGCCACTTTTCGCACTTGTGTTAGTGTTGTAAAACCACTTTTCGCACTTGTGTTGGTGCAGGAAACCACTTTTGCACTTGTATTAGTGTGGAAAAACCACTTTTCGCACTTGTGTTAGTGTTGAAAAGCCACTTTTCGCACTTGTGTTAGTGTTGTAAAACCACTTTTCGCACTTGTGTTGGTGCAGGAATCCACTTTTGCACTTGTATTAGTGTGGATAAACCACTTTTCGCACTTGTGTTAGTGTTGAAAAACCACTTTTCGCACTTGTGTTAGTGTTGAAAAACCACTTTTCGCACTTGTGTTGGTGCAGGAAACCACTTTTGCACTTGTATTAGTGTGGAAAAAACACTTTTCGCACTTGTGTTAATGTTGAAAAACCACTTTTCGCACTTGTGTTAGTGTTGAAAAACCACTTTTCGCACTTGTGTTAGTGTTGAAAAACCACTTTTCGCACTTGTGTTGGTGCAGGAAACCACTTTTGCACTTGTATTAGTGTGGAAAAAACACTTTTTGCACTTGTGATAGTGTTGAAAAACCACTTTTAGCACTTGTGTTAGTGTTGAAAAACCACTTTTCGCACTTGTTTTGGTGCAGGAAACCACTTTTGCACTTGTATTAGTGTGGCAAAAACACTTTTCGCACTTGTGTTAGTGTTGAAAAACCACTTTTCGCACTTGTGTTAGTGTTGAAAAACCACTTTTCGCACTTGTGTTGGTGCAGGAAACCACTTTTGCACTTGTATTAGTGTGGAAAAACCACTTTTTGCACTTGTGTTAGTGTTGAAAAGCCACTTTTCGCACTTGTGTTGGTGCAGGAAACCACTTTTGCACTTGTATTAGTGTGGAAAAACCACTTTTCACACTTCTGTTAGTGTTGAAAAACAACTTTTCGCACTTGTGTTAGTGTTGTAAAACCACTTTTCGCACTTGTGTTAGTGTTGAAAAACCACTTTTCGCATTTGTGTTGGTGCAGGAAACCACTTTTGCACTTGTATTAGTGTGGAAAAAACACTTTTCGCACTTGTGTTAATGTTGAAAAACCACTTTTCGCACTTGTGTTAGTGTTGAAAAACCACTTTTCGCACTTGTGTTAGTGTTGAAAAACCACTTTTCGCACTTGTGTTGGTGCAGGAAACCACTTTTGCACTTGTATTAGTGTGGAAAAAACACTTTTTGCACTTGTGATAGTGTTGAAAAACCACTTTTAGCACTTGTGTTAGTGTTGAAAAACCACTTTTCGCACTTGTTTTGGTGCAGGAAACCACTTTTGCACTTGTATTAGTGTGGCAAAAACACTTTTCGCACTTGTGTTAGTGTTGAAAAACCACTTTTCGCACTTGTGTTAGTGTTGAAAAACCACTTTTCGCACTTGTGTTGGTGCAGGAAACCACTTTTGCACTTGTATTAGTGTGGAAAAACCACTTTTTGCACTTGTGTTAGTGTTGAAAAGCCACTTTTCGCACTTGTGTTGGTGCAGGAAACCACTTTTGCACTTGTATTAGTGTGGAAAAACCACTTTTCACACTTCGGTTAGTGTTGAAAAACAACTTTTCGCACTTGTGTTAGTGTTGTAAAACCACTTTTCGCACTTGTGTTAGTGTTGAAAAACCACTTTTCGCATTTGTGTTGGTGCAGGAAACCACTTTTGCACTTGTATTAGTGTGGAAAAAACACTTTTCGCACTTGTGTTAGTGTTGAAAAACCACTTTTCGCACTTGTGTTAGTGCTGAAAAACCACTTTTCGCACTTGTGTTGGTGCAGGAAACCACTTTTGCACATGTATTAGTGTGGAAAAACCACTTTTCGCACTTGTGTTAGTGTTGAAAAGCCACTTTTCGCACTTGTGTTAGTGTTGTAAAACCACTTTTCGCACTTGTGTTAGTGTTGAAAAACCACTTTTCGCATTTGTGTTGGTGCAGGAAACCACTTTTGCACTTGTATTAGTGTGGAAAAAACACTTTTCGCACTTGTGTTAGTGTTGAAAAACCACTTTTCGCACTTGTGTTAGTGTTGAAAAACCACTTTTCGCATTTGTGTTGGTGCAGGAAACCACTTTTGCACTTGTATTAGTGTGGAAAAAACACTTTTCGCACTTGTGTTAGTGTTGAAAAACCACTTTTCGCACTTGTGTTAGTGTTGAAAAACCACTTTTCACACTTGTGTTAGTGTTGAAAAACCACTTTTCGCACTTGTGTTGGTGCAGGAAACCACTTTTACACTTGTATTAGTGTGGAAAAACCACTTTTCGCACTTGTGTTAGTGTTGAAAAGCCACTTTTCGCACTTGTGTTAGTGTTGTAAAACCACTTTTCGCACTTGTGTTGGTGCAGGAAACCACTTTTGCACTTGTATTAGTGTGGAAAAAACACTTTTCACACTTGTGTTAGTGTTGAAAAGCCACTTTTCACACTTGTGTTAGTGTTGTAAAACCACTTTTCGCACTTGTGTTGGTGCAGGAAACCACTTTTGCACTTGTATTAGTGTGGAAAAAACACTTTTTGCACTTGTGATAGTGTTGAAAAACCACTTTTCGCACTTGTGTTAGTGTTGAAAAACCACTTTTCGCACTTGTGTTGGTGCAGGAAACCACTTTTGCACTTGTATTAGTGTGGAAAAAGGAAACCACTTTTGCACTTGTATTAGTGTGGAAAAAACACTTTTCGCACTTGTGTTAGTGTTGAAAAACCACTTTTCGCACTTGTGTTAGTGTTGAAAAACCACTTTTCGCACTTGTGTTGGTGCAGGAAACCACTTTTGCACTTGTATGAGTGTGGAAAAAGGAAACCACTTTTGCACTTGTATTAGTGTGGAAAAAACACTTTTCGCACTTGTGTTAGTGTTGAAAAACCACTTTTCGCACTTGTGTTAGTGTTGAAAAACCACTTTTCGCACTTGTGTTAGTGTTGAAAAACCACTTTTCGCAGTTGTGTTGGTGCAGGAAACCACTTTTGCACTTGTATTAGTGTGGAAAAACCACTTTTCGCACTTGTGTTAGTGTTGAAAGCCACTTTTTGCACTTGTGTTAGTGTTGTAAAACCACTTTTCACACTTGTGTTGGTGCAGGAAACCACTTTTGCACTTGTATTAGTGTGGAAAAACCACTTTTCGCACTTGTGTTAGTGTTGAAAAACCACTTTTCGCACTTGTGTTAGTGTTGAATAACCACTTTTCGCAGTTGTGTTAGTGTTGAAAAACCACTTTTCGCACTTGTGTTGGTGCAGGAAACCACTTTTGCACTTGTATTAGTGTGGAAAAAACACTTTTCGCACTTGTGTTAATGTTGAAAAACCACTTTTCGCACTTGTGTTAGTGTTGAAAAACCACTTTTCGCACTTGTGTTAGTGTTGAAAAACCACTTTTCGCACTTGTGTTGGTGCAGGAAACCACTTTTGCACTTGTATTAGTGCGGAAAAAACCCTTTTTGCACTTGTGATAGTGTTGAAAAACCACTTTTCGCACTTGCGTTAGTGTTGAAAAACCACTTTTCGCACTTGTGTTGGTGCAGGAAACCACTTTTGCACTTGTATTAGTGTGGAAAAAACACTTTTCGCACTTGTGTTAATGTTGAAAAACCACTTTTCGCACTTGTGTTAGTGTTGAAAAACCACTTTTCGCACTTGTGTTCGTGTTGAAAAACCACTTTTCGCACTTGTGTTGGTGCAGGAAACCACTTTTGCACTTGTATTAGTGTGGAAAAAACCCTTTTTGCACTTGTGATAGTGTTGAAAAACCACTTTTCGCACTTGTGTTAGTGTTGAAAAACCACTTTTCGCACTTGTGTTGGTGCAGGAAACCACTTTTGCACTTGTATTAGTGTGGAAAAAACACTTTTCGCACTTGTGTTAGTGTTGAAAAACCACTTTTCGCACTTGTGTTCGTGTTGAAAAACCACTTTTCGCACATGTGTTGGTGCAGGAAACCACTTTTGCACTTGTATTAGTGTGGGAAAACCACTTTTTGCACTTGTGTTAGTGTTGAAAAGCCACTTTTCGCACTTGTGTTAGTGTTGAAAAACCACTTTTCGCACTTGTGTTGGTGCAGGAAACCACTTTTGCACTTGTATTAGTGTGGAAAAACCACCTTTCACACTTGTGTTAGTGTTGAAAAACAACTTTTCGCACTTGTGTTAGTGTTGTAAAACCACTTTTCGCACTTGTGTTAGTGTTGAAAAACCACTTTTCGCATTTGTGTTGGTGCAGGAAACCACTTTTGCACTTGTATTAGTGTGGAAAAAACACTTTTCGAACTTGTGTTAGTGTTGAAAAACCACTTTTCGCACTTGTGTTGGTGTTGAAAAACCACTTTTCGCACTTGTGTTAGTGTTGAAAAACCACTTTTCGCACTTGTGTTGGTGCAAGAAACCACTTTTGCACTTGTATTAGTGTGGAAAAACCACTTTTCGCACTTGTGTTAGTGTTGAAAAGCCACTTTCGCACTTGTGTTAGTGTTGTAAAACCACTTTTCGCACTTGTGTTGGTGCAGGAAACCACTTTTGCACTTGTATTAGTGTGGAAAAACCACTTTTCGCACTTGTGTTAGTGTTGAAAAGCCACTTTTCGCACTTGTGTTAGTGTTGTAAAACCACTTTTCGCACTTGTGTTGGTGCAGGAATCCACTTTTGCACTTGTATTAGTGTGGATAAACCACTTTTCGCACTTGTGTTAGTGTTGAAAAACCACTTTTCGCACTTGTGTTAGTGTTGAAAAACCACTTTTCGCACTTGTGTTGGTGCAGGAAACCACTTTTGCACTTGTATTAGTGTGGAAAAAACACTTTTCGCACTTGTGTTAATGTTGAAAAACCACTTTTCGCACTTGTGTTAGTGTTGAAAAACCACTTTTCGCACTTGTGTTAGTGTTGAAAAACCACTTTTCGCACTTGTGTTGGTGCAGGAAACCACTTTTGCACTTGTATTAGTGTGGAAAAAACACTTTTTGCACTTGTGATAGTGTTGAAAAACCACTTTTAGCACTTGTGTTAGTGTTGAAAAACCACTTTTCGCACTTGTTTTGGTGCAGGAAACCACTTTTGCACTTGTATTAGTGTGGCAAAAACACTTTTCGCACTTGTGTTAGTGTTGAAAAACCACTTTTCGCACTTGTGTTAGTGTTGAAAAACCACTTTTCGCACTTGTGTTGGTGCAGGAAACCACTTTTGCACTTGTATTAGTGTGGAAAAACCACTTTTTGCACTTGTGTTAGTGTTGAAAAGCCACTTTTCGCACTTGTGTTGGTGCAGGAAACCACTTTTGCACTTGTATTAGTGTGGAAAAACCACTTTTCACACTTCTGTTAGTGTTGAAAAACAACTTTTCGCACTTGTGTTAGTGTTGTAAAACCACTTTTCGCACTTGTGTTAGTGTTGAAAAACCACTTTTCGCATTTGTGTTGGTGCAGGAAACCACTTTTGCACTTGTATTAGTGTGGAAAAAACACTTTTCGCACTTGTGTTAGTGTTGAAAAACCACTTTTCGCACTTGTGTTAGTGCTGAAAAACCACTTTTCGCACTTGTGTTGGTGCAGGAAACCACTTTTGCACATGTATTAGTGTGGAAAAACCACTTTTCGCACTTGTGTTAGTGTTGAAAAGCCACTTTTCGCACTTGTGTTAGTGTTGTAAAACCACTTTTCGCACTTGTGTTAGTGTTGAAAAACCACTTTTCGCATTTGTGTTGGTGCAGGAAACCACTTTTGCACTTGTATTAGTGTGGAAAAAACACTTTTCGCACTTGTGTTAGTGTTGAAAAACCACTTTTCGCACTTGTGTTAGTGTTGAAAAACCACTTTTCGCATTTGTGTTGGTGCAGGAAACCACTTTTGCACTTGTATTAGTGAGGAAAAAACACTTTTCGCACTTGTGTTAGTGTTGAAAAACCACTTTTCGCACTTGTGTTAGTGTTGAAAAACCACTTTTCACACTTGTGTTAGTGTTGAAAAACCACTTTTCTCACTTGTGTTGGTGCAGGAAACCACTTTTGCACTTGTATTAGTGTGGAAAAACCACTTTTCGCACTTGTGTTAGTGTTGAAAAGCCACTTTTCGCACTTGTGTTAGTGTTGTAAAACCACTTTTCGCACTTGTGTTGGTGCAGGAAACCACTTTTGCACTTGTATTAGTGTGGAAAAACCACTTTTCACACTTGTGTTAGTGTTGAAAAGCCACTTTTCACACTTGTGTTAGTGTTGTAAAACCACTTTTCGCACTTGTGTTGGTGCAGGAAACCACTTTTGCACTTGTATTAGTGTGGAAAAACCACTTTTCGCACTTGTGTTAGTGTTGGAAAACCACTTTTCGCATTTGTGTTGGTGCAGGAAACCACTTTTCCACTTGTATTAGTGTGGAAAAACCACTTTTCGCACTTGTGTTAGTGTTGAAAAACCACTTTTCGCACTTGTGTTGGTGCAGGAAACCACTTTTGCACTTGTATTAGTGTGGAAAAAACACTTTTCGCACTTGTGTTAGTGTTGAAAAACCACTTTTCGCACTTGTGTTAGTGTTGAAAAACCACTTTTCGCACTTGTGTTAGTGTTGAAAAACCACTTTTCGCACTTGTGTTGGTGCAGGAAACCACTTTTGCACTTGTATTAGTGTGGAAAAAACACTTTTTGCACTTTTGATAGTGTTGAAAAACCACTTTTCGCACTTGTGTTGGTGCAGGAAACCACTATTGCACTTGTATTAGTGTGGAAAAACCACTTTTCGCACTTGTGTTAGTGTTGAAAAGCCACTTTTCGCACTTGTGTTAGTGTTGTAAAACCACTTTTCGCACTTGTGTTGGTGCAGGAAACCACTTTTGCACTTGTATTAGTGTGGAAAAACCACTTTTCGCACTTGTGTTAGTGTTGAAAAGCCTCTTTTCGCACTTGTGTTAGTGTTGTAAAACCACTTTTCGCATTTGTGTTGGTGCAGGAATCCACTTTTGCACTTGTATTAGTGTGGAAAAACCACTTTTCGCACTTGTGTTAGTGTTGAAAAACCACTTTTCGCACTTGTGTTAGTGTTGAAAAACCACTTTTCGCACTTGTGTTAGTGTTGAAAAACCACTTTTCGCACTTGTGTTGGTGCAGGAAACCACTTTTGCACTTGTATTAGTGTGGAAAAAACACTTTTCGCACTTGTGTTAATGTTGAAAAACCACTTTTCGCACTTGTGTTAGTGTTGAAAAACCACTTTTTGCACTTGTGTTAGTGTTGAAAAACCACTTTTCGCACTTGTGTTGGTGCAGGAAACCACTTTTGCACTTGTATTAGTGTGGAAAAAACACTTTTTGCACTTTTGATAGTGTTGAAAAACCACTTTTCGCACTTGTGTTGGTGCAGGAAACCACTATTGCACTTGTATTAGTGTGGAAAAACCACTTTTCGCACTTGTGTTAGTGTTGAAAAGCCACTTTTCGCACTTGTGTTAGTGTTGTAAAACCACTTTTCGCACTTGTGTTGGTGCAGGAAACCACTTTTGCACTTGTATTAGTGTGGAAAAACCACTTTTCGCACTTGTGTTAGTGTTGAAAAGCCACTTTTCGCACTTGTGTTAGTGTTGTAAAACCACTTTTCGCACTTGTGTTGGTGCAGGAATCCACTTTTGCACTTGTATTAGTGTGGAAAAACCACTTTTCGCACTTGTGTTAGTGTTGAAAAACCACTTTTCGCACTTGTGTTAGTGTTGAAAAACCACTTTTCGCACTTGTGTTAGTGTTGAAAAACCACTTTTCGCAGTTGTGTTAGTGTTGAAAAACCACTTTTCGCACTTGTGTTGGTGCAGGAAACCACTTTTGCACTTGTATTAGTGTGGAAAAAACACTTTTCGCACTTGTGTTAATGTTGAAAAACCACTTTTCGCACTTGTGTTAGTGTTGAAAAACCACTTTTCGCACTTGTGTTAGTGTTGAAAAACCACTTTTCGCACTTGTGTTGGTGCAGGAAACCACTTTTGCACTTGTATTAGTGCGGAAAAAACCCTTTTTGCACTTGTGATAGTGTTGAAAAACCACTTTTCGCACTTGTGTTAGTGTTGAAAAACCACTTTTCGCACTTGTGTTGGTGCAGGAAACCACTTTTGCACTTGTATTAGTGTGGAAAAAACACTTTTCGCACTTGTGTTAATGTTGAAAAACCACTTTTCGCACTTGTGTTAGTGTTGAAAAACCACTTTTCGCACTTGTGTTCGTGTTGAAAAACCACTTTTCGCACTTGTGTTGGTGCAGGAAACCACTTTTGCACTTGTATTAGTGTGGAAAAAACCCTTTTTGCACTTGTGATAGTGTTGAAAAACCACTTTTCACACTTGTGTTAGTGTTGAAAAACCACTTTTCGCACTTGTGTTGGTGCAGGAAACCACTTTTGCACTTGTATTAGTGTGGAAAAAACACTTTTCGCACTTGTGTTAGTGTTGAAAAACCACTTTTCGCACTTGTGTTCGTGTTGAAAAACCACTTTTCGCACATGTGTTGGTGCAGGAAACCACTTTTGCACTTGTATTAGTGTGGGAAAACCACTTTTTGCACTTGTGTTAGTGTTGAAAAGCCACTTTTCGCACTTGTGTTAGTGTTGAAAAACCACTTTTCGCACTTGTGTTGGTGCAGGAAACCACTTTTGCACTTGTATTAGTGTGGAAAAACCACCTTTCACACTTGTGTTAGTGTTGAAAAACAACTTTTCGCACTTGTGTTAGTGTTGTAAAACCACTTTTCGCACTTGTGTTAGTGTTGAAAAACCACTTTTCGCATTTGTGTTGGTGCAGGAAACCACTTTTGCACTTGTATTAGTGTGGAAAAAACACTTTTCGCACTTGTGTTAGTGTTGAAAAACCACTTTTCGCACTTGTGTTGGTGTTGAAAAACCACTTTTCGCACTTGTGTTAGTGTTGAAAAACCACTTTTCGCACTTGTGTTGGTGCAGGAAACCACTTTTGCACTTGTATTAGTGTGGAAAAACCACTTTTCGCACTTGTGTTAGTGTTGAAAAGCCACTTTTCGCACTTGTGTTAGTGTTGTAAAACCACTTTTCGCACTTGTGTTGGTGCAGGAAACCACTTTTGCACTTGTATTAGTGTGGAAAAACCACTTTTCGCACTTGTGTTAGTGTTGAAAAGCCACTTTTCGCACTTGTGTTAGTGTTGTAAAACCACTTTTCGCACTTGTGTTGGTGCAGGAATCCACTTTTGCACTTGTATTAGTGTGGATAAACCACTTTTCGCACTTGTGTTAGTGTTGAAAAACCACTTTTCGCACTTGTGTTAGTGTTGAAAAACCACTTTTCGCACTTGTGTTGGTGCAGGAAACCACTTTTGCACTTGTATTAGTGTGGAAAAAACACTTTTCGCACTTGTGTTAATGTTGAAAAACCACTTTTCGCACTTGTGTTAGTGTTGAAAAACCACTTTTCGCACTTGTGTTAGTGTTGAAAAACCACTTTTCGCACTTGTGTTGGTGCAGGAAACCACTTTTGCACTTGTATTAGTGTGGAAAAAACACTTTTTGCACTTGTGATAGTGTTGAAAAACCACTTTTAGCACTTGTGTTAGTGTTGAAAAACCACTTTTCGCACTTGTTTTGGTGCAGGAAACCACTTTTGCACTTGTATTAGTGTGGCAAAAACACTTTTCGCACTTGTGTTAGTGTTGAAAAACCACTTTTCGCACTTGTGTTAGTGTTGAAAAACCACTTTTCGCACTTGTGTTGGTGCAGGAAACCACTTTTGCACTTGTATTAGTGTGGAAAAACCACTTTTTGCACTTGTGTTAGTGTTGAAAAGCCACTTTTCGCACTTGTGTTGGTGCAGGAAACCACTTTTGCACTTGTATTAGTGTGGAAAAACCACTTTTCACACTTCTGTTAGTGTTGAAAAACAACTTTTCGCACTTGTGTTAGTGTTGTAAAACCACTTTTCGCACTTGTGTTAGTGTTGAAAAACCACTTTTCGCATTTGTGTTGGTGCAGGAAACCACTTTTGCACTTGTATTAGTGTGGAAAAAACACTTTTCGCACTTGTGTTAATGTTGAAAAACCACTTTTCGCACTTGTGTTAGTGTTGAAAAACCACTTTTCGCACTTGTGTTAGTGTTGAAAAACCACTTTTCGCACTTGTGTTGGTGCAGGAAACCACTTTTGCACTTGTATTAGTGTGGAAAAAACACTTTTTGCACTTGTGATAGTGTTGAAAAACCACTTTTAGCACTTGTGTTAGTGTTGAAAAACCACTTTTCGCACTTGTTTTGGTGCAGGAAACCACTTTTGCACTTGTATTAGTGTGGCAAAAACACTTTTCGCACTTGTGTTAGTGTTGAAAAACCACTTTTCGCACTTGTGTTAGTGTTGAAAAACCACTTTTCGCACTTGTGTTGGTGCAGGAAACCACTTTTGCACTTGTATTAGTGTGGAAAAACCACTTTTTGCACTTGTGTTAGTGTTGAAAAGCCACTTTTCGCACTTGTGTTGGTGCAGGAAACCACTTTTGCACTTGTATTAGTGTGGAAAAACCACTTTTCACACTTCTGTTAGTGTTGAAAAACAACTTTTCGCACTTGTGTTAGTGTTGTAAAACCACTTTTCGCACTTGTGTTAGTGTTGAAAAACCACTTTTCGCATTTGTGTTGGTGCAGGAAACCACTTTTGCACTTGTATTAGTGTGGAAAAAACACTTTTCGCACTTGTGTTAGTGTTGAAAAACCACTTTTCGCACTTGTGTTAGTGCTGAAAAACCACTTTTCGCACTTGTGTTGGTGCAGGAAACCACTTTTGCACATGTATTAGTGTGGAAAAACCACTTTTCGCACTTGTGTTAGTGTTGAAAAGCCACTTTTCGCACTTGTGTTAGTGTTGTAAAACCACTTTTCGCACTTGTGTTAGTGTTGAAAAACCACTTTTCGCATTTGTGTTGGTGCAGGAAACCACTTTTGCACTTGTATTAGTGTGGAAAAAACACTTTTCGCACTTGTGTTAGTGTTGAAAAACCACTTTTCGCACTTGTGTTAGTGTTGAAAAACCACTTTTCGCATTTGTGTTGGTGCAGGAAACCACTTTTGCACTTGTATTAGTGTGGAAAAAACACTTTTCGCACTTGTGTTAGTGTTGAAAAACCACTTTTCGCACTTGTGTTAGTGTTGAAAAACCACTTTTCACACTTGTGTTAGTGTTGAAAAACCACTTTTCGCACTTGTGTTGGTGCAGGAAACCACTTTTACACTTGTATTAGTGTGGAAAAACCACTTTTCGCACTTGTGTTAGTGTTGAAAAGCCACTTTTCGCACTTGTGTTAGTGTTGTAAAACCACTTTTCGCACTTGTGTTGGTGCAGGAAACCACTTTTGCACTTGTATTAGTGTGGAAAAAACACTTTTCACACTTGTGTTAGTGTTGAAAAGCCACTTTTCACACTTGTGTTAGTGTTGTAAAACCACTTTTCGCACTTGTGTTGGTGCAGGAAACCACTTTTGCACTTGTATTAGTGTGGAAAAAACACTTTTTGCACTTGTGATAGTGTTGAAAAACCACTTTTCGCACTTGTGTTAGTGTTGAAAAACCACTTTTCGCACTTGTGTTGGTGCAGGAAACCACTTTTGCACTTGTATTAGTGTGGAAAAAGGAAACCACTTTTGCACTTGTATTAGTGTGGAAAAAACACTTTTCGCACTTGTGTTAGTGTTGAAAAACCACTTTTCGCACTTGTGTTAGTGTTGAAAAACCACTTTTCGCACTTGTGTTGGTGCAGGAAACCACTTTTGCACTTGTATGAGTGTGGAAAAAGGAAACCACTTTTGCACTTGTATTAGTGTGGAAAAAACACTTTTCGCACTTGTGTTAGTGTTGAAAAACCACTTTTCGCACTTGTGTTAGTGTTGAAAAACCACTTTTCGCACTTGTGTTAGTGTTGAAAAACCACTTTTCGCAGTTGTGTTGGTGCAGGAAACCACTTTTGCACTTGTATTAGTGTGGAAAAACCACTTTTCGCACTTGTGTTAGTGTTGAAAGCCACTTTTTGCACTTGTGTTAGTGTTGTAAAACCACTTTTCACACTTGTGTTGGTGCAGGAAACCACTTTTGCACTTGTATTAGTGTGGAAAAACCACTTTTCGCACTTGTGTTAGTGTTGAAAAACCACTTTTCGCACTTGTGTTAGTGTTGAATAACCACTTTTCGCAGTTGTGTTAGTGTTGAAAAACCACTTTTCGCACTTGTGTTGGTGCAGGAAACCACTTTTGCACTTGTATTAGTGTGGAAAAAACACTTTTCGCACTTGTGTTAATGTTGAAAAACCACTTTTCGCACTTGTGTTAGTGTTGAAAAACCACTTTTCGCACTTGTGTTAGTGTTGAAAAACCACTTTTCGCACTTGTGTTGGTGCAGGAAACCACTTTTGCACTTGTATTAGTGCGGAAAAAACCCTTTTTGCACTTGTGATAGTGTTGAAAAACCACTTTTCGCACTTGCGTTAGTGTTGAAAAACCACTTTTCGCACTTGTGTTGGTGCAGGAAACCACTTTTGCACTTGTATTAGTGTGGAAAAAACACTTTTCGCACTTGTGTTAATGTTGAAAAACCACTTTTCGCACTTGTGTTAGTGTTGAAAAACCACTTTTCGCACTTGTGTTCGTGTTGAAAAACCACTTTTCGCACTTGTGTTGGTGCAGGAAACCACTTTTGCACTTGTATTAGTGTGGAAAAAACCCTTTTTGCACTTGTGATAGTGTTGAAAAACCACTTTTCGCACTTGTGTTAGTGTTGAAAAACCACTTTTCGCACTTGTGTTGGTGCAGGAAACCACTTTTGCACTTGTATTAGTGTGGAAAAAACACTTTTCGCACTTGTGTTAGTGTTGAAAAACCACTTTTCGCACTTGTGTTCGTGTTGAAAAACCACTTTTCGCACATGTGTTGGTGCAGGAAACCACTTTTGCACTTGTATTAGTGTGGGAAAACCACTTTTTGCACTTGTGTTAGTGTTGAAAAGCCACTTTTCGCACTTGTGTTAGTGTTGAAAAACCACTTTTCGCACTTGTGTTGGTGCAGGAAACCACTTTTGCACTTGTATTAGTGTGGAAAAACCACCTTTCACACTTGTGTTAGTGTTGAAAAACAACTTTTCGCACTTGTGTTAGTGTTGTAAAACCACTTTTCGCACTTGTGTTAGTGTTGAAAAACCACTTTTCGCATTTGTGTTGGTGCAGGAAACCACTTTTGCACTTGTATTAGTGTGGAAAAAACACTTTTCGCACTTGTGTTAGTGTTGAAAAACCACTTTTCGCACTTGTGTTGGTGTTGAAAAACCACTTTTCGCACTTGTGTTAGTGTTGAAAAACCACTTTTCGCACTTGTGTTGGTGCAGGAAACCACTTTTGCACTTGTATTAGTGTGGAAAAACCACTTTTCGCACTTGTGTTAGTGTTGAAAAGCCACTTTTCGCACTTGTGTTAGTGTTGTAAAACCACTTTTCGCACTTGTGTTGGTGCAGGAAACCACTTTTGCACTTGTATTAGTGTGGAAAAACCACTTTTCGCACTTGTGTTAGTGTTGAAAAGCCACTTTTCGCACTTGTGTTAGTGTTGTAAAACCACTTTTCGCACTTGTGTTGGTGCAGGAATCCACTTTTGCACTTGTATTAGTGTGGAAAAACCACTTTTCGCACTTGTGTTAGTGTTGAAAAACCACTTTTCGCACTTGTGTTAGTGTTGAAAAACCACTTTTCGCACTTGTGTTGGTGCAGGAAACCACTTTTGCACTTGTATTAGTGTGGAAAAAACACTTTTCGCACTTGTGTTAATGTTGAAAAACCACTTTTCGCACTTGTGTTAGTGTTGAAAAACCACTTTTCGCACTTGTGTTAGTGTTGAAAAACCACTTTTCGCACTTGTGTTGGTGCAGGAAACCACTTTTGCACTTGTATTAGTGTGGAAAAAACACTTTTTGCACTTGTGATAGTGTTGAAAAACCACTTTTAGCACTTGTGTTAGTGTTGAAAAACCACTTTTCGCACTTGTTTTGGTGCAGGAAACCACTTTTGCACTTGTATTAGTGTGGCAAAAACACTTTTCGCACTTGTGTTAGTGTTGAAAAACCACTTTTCGCACTTGTGTTAGTGTTGAAAAACCACTTTTCGCACTTGTGTTGGTGCAGGAAACCACTTTTGCACTTGTATTAGTGTGGAAAAACCACTTTTTGCACTTGTGTTAGTGTTGAAAAGCCACTTTTCGCACTTGTGTTGGTGCAGGAAACCACTTTTGCACTTGTATTAGTGTGGAAAAACCACTTTTCACACTTCTGTTAGTGTTGAAAAACAACTTTTCGCACTTGTGTTAGTGTTGTAAAACCACTTTTCGCACTTGTGTTAGTGTTGAAAAACCACTTTTCGCATTTGTGTTGGTGCAGGAAACCACTTTTGCACTTGTATTAGTGTGGAAAAAACACTTTTCGCACTTGTGTTAGTGTTGAAAAACCACTTTTCGCACTTGTGTTAGTGCTGAAAAACCACTTTTCGCACTTGTGTTGGTGCAGGAAACCACTTTTGCACATGTATTAGTGTGGAAAAACCACTTTTCGCACTTGTGTTAGTGTTGAAAAGCCACTTTTCGCACTTGTGTTAGTGTTGTAAAACCACTTTTCGCACTTGTGTTAGTGTTGAAAAACCACTTTTCGCATTTGTGTTGGTGCAGGAAACCACTTTTGCACTTGTATTAGTGTGGAAAAAACACTTTTCGCACTTGTGTTAGTGTTGAAAAACCACTTTTCGCACTTGTGTTAGTGTTGAAAAACCACTTTTCGCATTTGTGTTGGTGCAGGAAACCACTTTTGCACTTGTATTAGTGAGGAAAAAACACTTTTCGCACTTGTGTTAGTGTTGAAAAACCACTTTTCGCACTTGTGTTAGTGTTGAAAAACCACTTTTCACACTTGTGTTAGTGTTGAAAAACCACTTTTCTCACTTGTGTTGGTGCAGGAAACCACTTTTGCACTTGTATTAGTGTGGAAAAACCACTTTTCGCACTTGTGTTAGTGTTGAAAAGCCACTTTTCGCACTTGTGTTAGTGTTGTAAAACCACTTTTCGCACTTGTGTTGGTGCAGGAAACCACTTTTGCACTTGTATTAGTGTGGAAAAACCACTTTTCACACTTGTGTTAGTGTTGAAAAGCCACTTTTCACACTTGTGTTAGTGTTGTAAAACCACTTTTCGCACTTGTGTTGGTGCAGGAAACCACTTTTGCACTTGTATTAGTGTGGAAAAACCACTTTTCGCACTTGTGTTAGTGTTGGAAAACCACTTTTCGCATTTGTGTTGGTGCAGGAAACCACTTTTCCACTTGTATTAGTGTGGAAAAACCACTTTTCGCACTTGTGTTAGTGTTGAAAAACCACTTTTCGCACTTGTGTTGGTGCAGGAAACCACTTTTGCACTTGTATTAGTGTGGAAAAAACACTTTTCGCACTTGTGTTAGTGTTGAAAAACCACTTTTCGCACTTGTGTTAGTGTTGAAAAACCACTTTTCGCACTTGTGTTAGTGTTGAAAAACCACTTTTCGCACTTGTGTTGGTGCAGGAAACCACTTTTGCACTTGTATTAGTGTGGAAAAAACACTTTTTGCACTTTTGATAGTGTTGAAAAACCACTTTTCGCACTTGTGTTGGTGCAGGAAACCACTATTGCACTTGTATTAGTGTGGAAAAACCACTTTTCGCACTTGTGTTAGTGTTGAAAAGCCACTTTTCGCACTTGTGTTAGTGTTGTAAAACCACTTTTCGCACTTGTGTTGGTGCAGGAAACCACTTTTGCACTTGTATTAGTGTGGAAAAACCACTTTTCGCACTTGTGTTAGTGTTGAAAAGCCACTTTTCGCACTTGTGTTAGTGTTGTAAAACCACTTTTCGCATTTGTGTTGGTGCAGGAATCCACTTTTGCACTTGTATTAGTGTGGAAAAACCACTTTTCGCACTTGTGTTAGTGTTGAAAAACCACTTTTCGCACTTGTGTTAGTGTTGAAAAACCACTTTTCGCACTTGTGTTAGTGTTGAAAAACCACTTTTCGCACTTGTGTTGGTGCAGGAAACCACTTTTGCACTTGTATTAGTGTGGAAAAAACACTTTTCGCACTTGTGTTAATGTTGAAAAATCACTTTTCGCACTTGTGTTAGTGTTGAAAAACCACTTTTTGCACTTGTGTTAGTGTTGAAAAACCACTTTTCGCACTTGTGTTGGTGCAGGAAACCACTTTTGCACTTGTATTAGTGTGGAAAAAACACTTTTTGCACTTTTGATAGTGTTGAAAAACCACTTTTCGCACTTGTGTTGGTGCAGGAAACCACTATTGCACTTGTATTAGTGTGGAAAAACCACTTTTCGCACTTGTGTTAGTGTTGAAAAGCCACTTTTCGCACTTGTGTTAGTGTTGTAAAACCACTTTTCGCACTTGTGTTGGTGCAGGAAACCACTTTTGCACTTGTATTAGTGTGGAAAAACCACTTTTCGCACTTGTGTTAGTGTTGAAAAGCCACTTTTCGCACTTGTGTTAGTGTTGTAAAACCACTTTTCGCACTTGTGTTGGTGCAGGAATCCACTTTTGCACTTGTATTAGTGTGGAAAAACCACTTTTCGCACTTGTGTTAGTGTTGAAAAACCACTTTTCGCACTTGTGTTAGTGTTGAAAAACCACTTTTCGCACTTGTGTTAGTGTTGAAAAACCACTTTTCGCACTTGTGTTGGTGCAGGAAACCACTTTTGCACTTGTATTAGTGTGGAAAAAACACTTTTCGCACTTGTGTTAATGTTGAAAAACCACTTTTCGCACTTGTGTTAGTGTTGAAAAACCACTTTTCGCACTTGTGTTAGTGTTGAAAAACCACTTTTCGCACTTGTGTTGGTGCAGGAAACCACTTTTGCACTTGTATTAGTGTGGAAAAAACACTTTGTGCACTTGTGATAGTGTTGAAAAACCACTTTTAGCACTTGTGTTAGTGTTGAAAAACCACTTTTCGCACTTGTTTTGGTGCAGGAAACCACTTTTGCACTTGTATTAGTGTGGTAAAAACACTTTTCGCACTTGTGTTAGTGTTGAAAAACCACTTTTCGCACTTGTGTTAGTGTTGAAAAACCACTTTTCGCACTTGTTTTGGTGCAGGAAACCACTTTTGCACTTGTATTAGTGTGGCAAAAACACTTTTCGCACTTGTGTTAGTGTTGAAAAACCACTTTTCGCACTTGTGTTAGTGTTGACAAACCACTTTTCGCACTTGTGTTGGTGCAGGAAACCACTTTTGCACTTGTATTAGTGTGGAAAAACCACTTTTTGCACTTGTGTTAGTGTTGAAAAGCCACTTTTCGCACTTGTGTTGGTGCAGGAAACCACTTTTGCACTTGTATTAGTGTGGAAAAACCACTTTTCACACTTGTGTTAGTGTTGAAAAACAACTTTTCGCACTTGTGTTAGTGTTGTAAAACCACTTTTCGCACTTGTGTTAGTGTTGAAAAACCACTTTTCGCATTTGTGTTGGTGCAGGAAACCACTTTTGCACTTGTATTAGTGTGGAAAAAACACTTTTCGCACTTGTGTTAGTGTTGAAAAACCACTTTTCGCACTTGTGTTAGTGTTGAAAAACCACTTTTCGCACTTGTGTTGGTGCAGGAAACCACTTTTGCACTTGTATTAGTGTGGAAAAAACCACTTTTCGCACTTGTGTTAGTGTTGAAAAGCCACTTTTCGCACTTGTGTTAGTGTTGTAAAACCACTTTTCGCACTTGTGTTAGTGTTGAAAAACCACTTTTCGCATTTGTGTTGGTGCAGGAAACCACTTTTGCACTTGTATTAGTGTGGAAAAAACACTTTTCGCACTTGTGTTAGTGTTGAAAAACCACTTTTCGCACTTGTGTTAGTGTTGAAAAACCACTTTTCGCATTTGTGTTGGTGCAGGAAACCACTTTTGCACTTGTATTAGTGTGGAAAAAACACTTTTCGCACTTGTGTTAGTGTTGAAAAACCACTTTTCGCACTTGTGTTAGTGTTGAAAAACCACTTTTCGCACTTGTGTTAGTGTTGAAAAACCACTTTTCGCACTTGTGTTGGTGCAGGAAACCACTTTTGCACTTGTATTAGTGTGGAAAAACCACTTTTCGCACTTGTGTTAGTGTTGAAAAGCCACTTTTCGCACTTGTGTTAGTGTTGTAAAACCACTTTTCGCACTTGTGTTAGTGCAGGAAACCACTTTTGCACTTGTATTAGTGTGGAAAAACCACTTTTCACACTTGTGTTAGTGTTGAAAAGCCACTTTTCGCACTTGTGTTAGTGTTGTAAAACCACTTTTCGCACTTGTGTTGGTGCAGGAAACCACTTTTGCACTTGTATTAGTGTGGAAAAACCACTTTTCGCACTTGTGTTGGTGCAGGAAACCACTTTTGCACTTGTATTAGTGTGGAAAAACCACTTTTCGCACTTGTGTTAGTGTTGAAAAGCCACTTTTCGCACTTGTGTTAGTGTTGTAAAACCACTTTTCGCACTTGTGTTGGTGCAGGAAACCACTTTTGCACTTGTATTAGTGTGGAAAAACCACTTTTGACACTTGTGTTAGTGTTGAAAAATAACTTTTCGCACTTGTGTTAGTGTTGTAAAACCACTTTTCGCACTTGTGTTAGTGTTGAAAAACCACTTTTCGCATTTGTGTTGGTGCAGGAAACCACTTTTGCACTTGTATTAGTGTGGAAAAAACACTTTTCGCACTTGTGTTAGTGTTGAAAAACCACTTTTCGCACTTGTGTTAGTGTTGAAAAACCACTTTTCGCACTTGTGTTGGTGCAGGAAACCACTTTTGCACTTGTATTAGTGTGGAAAAACCACTTTTCGCACTTGTGTTAGTGTTGAAAAGCCACTTTTCGCACTTGTGTTAGTGTTGTAAAACCACTTTTCGCACTTGTGTTAGTGTTGAAAAACCACTTTTCGCATTTGTGTTGGTGCAGGAAACCACTTTTGCACTTGTATTAGTGTGGAAAAAACAGTTTTCGCACTTGTGTTAGTGTTGAAAAACCACTTTTCGCACTTGTGTTAGTGTTGAAAAACCACTTTTCGCATTTGTGTTGGTGCAGGAAACCACTTTTGCACTTGTATTAGTGTGGAAAAAACACTTTTCGCACTTGTGTTAGTGTTGAAAAACCACTTTTCGCACTTGTGTTAGTGTTGAAAAACCACTTTTCACACTTGTGTTAGTGTTGAAAAACCACTTTTCGCACTTGTGTTGGTGCAGGAAACCACTTTTGCACTTGTATTAGTGTGGAAAAACCACTTTTCGCACTTGTGTTAGTGTTGAAAAGCCACTTTTCGCACTTGTGTTAGTGTTGTAAAACCACTTTTCGCACTTGTGTTGGTGCAGGAAACCACTTTTGCACTTGTATTAGTGTGGAAAATCCACTTTTCACACTTGTGTTAGTGTTGAAAAGCCACTTTTCGCACTTGTGTTAGTGTTGTAAAACCACTTTTCGCACTTGTGTTGGTGCAGGAAACCACTTTTGCACTTGTATTAGTGTGGAAAAACCACTTTTCGCACTTGTGTTAGTGTTGGAAAACCACTTTTCGCATTTGTGTTGGTGCAGGAAACCACTTTTCCACTTGTATTAGTGTGGAAAAACCACTTTTCGCACTTGTGTTAGTGTTGAAAAACCACTTTTCGCACTTGTGTTGGTGCAGGAAACCACTTTTGCACTTGTATTAGTGTGGAAAAAACACTTTTCGCACTTGTGTTAGTGTTGAAAAACCACTTTTCGCACTTGTGTTAGTGTTGAAAAACCACTTTTCGCACTTGTGTTAGTGTTGAAAAACCACTTTTCGCACTTGTGTTGGTGCAGGAAACCACTTTTGCACTTGTATTAGTGTGGAAAAAACACTTTTCGCACTTGTGATAGTGTTGAAAAACCACTTTTCGCCCTTGTGTTAGTGTTGAAAAACCACTTTTCGCACTTGTGTTGGTGCAGGAAACCACTTTTGCACTTGTATTAGTGTGGAAAAACCACTTTTCGCACTTGTGTTAGTGTTGAAAAACCACTTTTCGCACTTGTGTTAGTGTTGAAAAACAACTTTTCGCACTTGTGTTAGTGTTGAAAAACCACTTTTCGCACTTGTGTTGGTGCAGGAAACTACTTTTGCACTTGTATAAGTGTGGAAAAAACACTTTTCGCACTTGTGTTAGTGTTGAAAAACCACTTTTCGCACTTGTGTTATTATTGAAAAACCACTTTTCGCACTTGTGTTAGTGTTGAAAAACCACTTTTCGCACTTGTGTTGGTGTAGGAAACTACTTTTGCACTTGTATTAGTGTGGAAAAAACACTTTTTGCACTTGTGATAGTGTTGAAAAACCACTTTTCGCACTTGTGTTAGTGTTGAAAAACCACTTTTCGCACTTGTGTTAGTGTTGAAAAACCACTTTTCGCACTTGTGTTGGTGCAGGAAACCACTTTTGCACTTGTATTAGTGTGGAAAAACCACTTTTCGCACTTGTATTAGTGTTGAAAAACCACTTTTCGCACTTGTGTTAGTGTTGAAAAACCACTTTTCGCACATGTGTTGGTGCAGGAAACCACTTTTGCACTTGTATTAGTGTGGAAAAAACACTTTTTGCACTTGTGATAGTGTTGAAAAACCACTTTTCGCACACTGTGTTAGTGTTGAAAAACCACTTTTCGCACTTGTGTTAGTGTTGAAAAACCACTTTTCGCACTTGTGTTAGTGTTGAAAAACCACTTTTCGCACTTGTGTTAGTGTTGAAAAACCACTTTTCGCACTTGTGTTGGTGCAGGAAACCACTTTTGCACTTGTATTAGTGTGGAAAAAACACTTTTTGCACTTGTGATAGTGTTGAAAGCCCACTTTTCTCACTTGTGTTAGTGTTGAAAAACCACTTTTCGCACTTGTGTTAGTGTTGAAAAATCACTTTTCGCACTTGTGTTGGTGCAGGAAACCACTTTTCCACTTGTATTAGTGTGGAAAAAACACTTTTTGCACTTGTGATAGTGTTGAAAAACCACTTTTCGCACTTGTGTTAGTGTTGAAAAACCACTTTTCGCACTTGTGTTGGTGCAGGAAACCACTTTTGCACTTGTATTAGTGTGGAAAAACCACTTTTCGCACTTGTGTTAGTGTTGAAAAACCACTTTTCGCACTTGTGTTAGTGTTGAAAAACCACTTATCGCACTTGTGTTAGTGTTGAAAAACCACTTTTCGCACTTGTGTTGGTGCAGGAAACCACTTTTGCACTTGTATTAGTGTGGAAAAAACACTTTTCGCACTTGTGTTAGTGTTGAAAAACCACTTTTCGCACTTGTGTTAGTGTTGAAAAACCACTTTTCGCACTTGTGTTGGTGCACGAAACCACTTTTGCACTTGTATTAGTGTGGAAAAAACACTTTTTGCACTTGTGATAGTGTTGAAAAACGACTTTTCGCACTTGTGTTAGTGTTGAAAAACCACTTTTCGCACTTGTGTTGTTGCAGGAAACCACTTTTGCACTTGTATTAGTGTGGAAAAACCACTTTTCGCACTTGTGTTAGTGTTGAAAAACCACTTTTCGCACTTATGTTAGTGTTGAAAAACCACTTTTCGCACTTGTGTTAGTGTTGAAAAAACACTTTTCGCACTTGTGTTGGTGCAGGAAACCACTTTTGCACTTGTATTAGTGTGGAAAAAACACTTTTCGCACTTGTGTTAGTGTTGAAAAACCACTTTTCGCACTTGTGTTAGTGTTGAAAAACCACTTTTCGCACTTGTGTTAGTGTTGAAAAAACACTTTTCGCACTTGTGTTAGTGTTGAAAAACAACTTTTCGCACTTGTGTTAGTGTGGAAAAAACACTTTTCGCACTTGTGTTAGTGTTGAAAAAACACTTTTCGCACTTGTGTTAGTGTTGAAAAACTACTTTTCACACTTGTGTCGGTGCAGGAAACCACTTTTGCACTTGTATTAGTGTGGAAAAAACACTTTTCGCACTTGTGTTAGTGTTGAAAAACCGCTTTTCGCACTTGTGTTAGTGTTGAAAAACCACTTTTCGCACTTGTGTTGGTGCAGGAAATCACTTTTGCACTTGTATAAGTGTGGAAAAAACACTTTTTGCACTTGTGATAGTGTTGAAAAACCACTTTTCGCACTTGTGTTAGTGTTGAAAAACCACTTTTCGCACTTGTGTTGGTGCAGGAAACCACTTATCGCACTTGTGTTAGTGTTGAAAAACCACTTTTCGCACTTGTGTTAGTGTCGAAAAACCACTTTTCGCACTTGTGTTGGTGCAGGAAACCACTTTTGCACTTGTAATAGTGTGGAAAAACCACTTTTTGCACTTGTGATAGTGTTGAAAAACCACTTTTCGCACTTGTGTTAGTGTTGAAAAACCACTTTTCGCACTTGTGTTAGTGTTGAAAAACCACTTTTTGCACTTGTGTTGGAGCAGAAAACCACTTTTGCACTTGTATTAGTGTGGAAAAAACACTTTTTGCAATTGTGATAGTGTTGAAAAACCACTTTTCGCACTTGTGTTAGTGTTGAAAAACCACTTTTCGCACTTGTGTTAGTGTTGAAAAACCACTTTTCGCACTTGTGTTGGTGCAGGAAACCACTTTTGCACTTGTATTAGTGTGGAAAAACCACTTTTTGCACTTGTGTTAGTGTTGAAAAACCACTTTTCGCACTTGTGTTGGTGCAGGAAACCACTTTTGCACTTGTATTAGTGTGGAAAAACCACTTTTCGCCCTTGTGTTAGTGTTGAAAAACCACTTTTCGCACTTGTGTTGGTGCAGGAAACCACTTTTGCACTTGTATTAGTGTGGAAAAACCACTTTTCGCACTTGTGTTAGTGTTGAAAAACCACTTTTCGCACTTGTGTTGGTGCAGGAAACCACTTTTGCACTTGTATTAGTGTGGAAAAACCACTTTTCGCCCTTGTGTTAGTGTTGAAAAACCACTTTTCGCACTTGTGTTGGTGCAGGAAACCACTTTTGCACTTGTATTAGTGTGGAAAAACCACTTTTCGCACTTGTGTTAGTGTTGAAAAACCACTTTTCGCACTTGTGTTAGTGTTGAAAAACCACTTTTCGCACTTGTGTTAGTGTTGAAAAACCACTTTTCGCACTTGTGTTGGTGTAGGAAACCACTTTTGCACTTGTATTAGTGTGGAAAAAACACTTTTTGCACTTGTGATAGTGTTGAAAAACCACTTTTCGCACTTGTGTTAGTGTTGAAAAACCACTTTTCGCACTTGTGTTAGTGTAGAAAAACCACTTTTCGCACTTGTGTTGGTGCAGGAAACCACTTTTGCACTTGTATTAGTGTGGAAAAACCACTTTTTGCACTTGTGTTAGTGTTGAAAAACCACTTTTCGCACTTGTGTTAGTGTTGAAAAACCACTTTTCGCACATGTGTTGGTGCAGGAAACCACTTTTGCACTTGTATTAGTGTGGAAAAAACACTTTTTGCACTTGTGATAGTGTTGAAAAACCACTTTTCGCACTTGTGTTAGTGTTGAAAAACCACTTTTCGCACATGTGTTGGTGCAGGAAACCACTTTTGCACTTGTATTAGTGTGGAAAAAACACTTTTTGCACTTGTGATAGTGTTGAAAAACCACTTTTCGCACACTGTGTTAGTGTTGAAAAACCACTTTTCGCACTTGTGTTAGTGTTGAAAAACCACTTTTCGCACTTGTGTTAGTGTTGAAAAACCACTTTTCGCACTTGTGTTAGTGTTGAAAAACCACTTTTCGCACTTGTGTTGGTGCAGGAAACCACTTTTGCACTTGTATTAGTGTGGAAAAAACACTTTTTGCACTTGTGATAGTGTTGAAAGCCCACTTTTCTCACTTGTGTTAGTGTTGAAAAACCACTTTTCGCACTTGTGTTAGTGTTCAAAAACCACTTTTCGCACTTGTGTTAGTGTTGAAAAACCACTTTTCGCACTTGTGTTGGTGCAGGAAACCACTTTTGCACTTGTATTAGTGTGGAAAAAACACTTTTCGCACTTGTGATAGTGTTGAAAAACCACTTTTCGCCCTTGTGTTAGTGTTGAAAAACCACTTTTCGCACTTGTGTTGGTGCAGGAAACCACTTTTGCACTTGTATTAGTGTGGAAAAACCACTTTTCGCACTTGTGTTAGTGTTGAAAAACCACTTTTCGCACTTGTGTTAGTGTTGAAAAACAACTTTTCGCACTTGTGTTAGTGTTGAAAAACCACTTTTCGCACTTGTGTTGGTGCAGGAAACTACTTTTGCACTTGTATAAGTGTGGAAAAAACACTTTTCGCACTTGTGTTAGTGTTGAAAAACCACTTTTCGCACTTGTGTTATTATTGAAAAACCACTTTTCGCACTTGTGTTAGTGTTGAAAAACCACTTTTCGCACTTGTGTTGGTGTAGGAAACTACTTTTGCACTTGTATTAGTGTGGAAAAAACACTTTCTGCACTTGTGATAGTGTTGAAAAACCACTTTTCGCACTTGTGTTAGTGTTGAAAAACCACTTTTCGCACTTGTGTTAGTGTTGAAAAACCACTTTTCGCACTTGTGTTGGTGCAGGAAACCACTTTTGCACTTGTATTAGTGTGGAAAAACCACTTTTCGCACTTGTATTAGTGTTGAAAAACCACTTTTCGCACTTGTGTTAGTGTTGAAAAACCACTTTTCGCACATGTGTTGGTGCAGGAAACCACTTTTGCACTTGTATTAGTGTGGAAAAAACACTTTTTGCACTTGTGATAGTGTTGAAAAACCACTTTTCGCACACTGTGTTAGTGTTGAAAAACCACTTTTCGCACTTGTGTTAGTGTTGAAAAACCACTTTTCGCACTTGTGTTAGTGTTGAAAAACCACTTTTCGCACTTGTGTTAGTGTTGAAAAACCACTTTTCGCACTTGTGTTGGTGCAGGAAACCACTTTTGCACTTGTATTAGTGTGGAAAAAACACTTTTTGCACTTGTGATAGTGTTGAAAGCCCACTTTTCTCACTTGTGTTAGTGTTGAAAAACCACTTTTCGCACTTGTGTTAGTGTTGAAAAATCACTTTTCGCACTTGTGTTGGTGCAGGAAACCACTTTTCCACTTGTATTAGTGTGGAAAAAACACTTTTTGCACTTGTGATAGTGTTGAAAAACCACTTTTCGCACTTGTGTTAGTGTTGAAAAACCACTTTTCGCACTTGTGTTGGTGCAGGAAACCACTTTTGCACTTGTATTAGTGTGGAAAAACCACTTTTCGCACTTGTGTTAGTGTTGAAAAACCACTTTTCGCACTTGTGTTAGTGTTGAAAAACCACTTATCGCACTTGTGTTAGTGTTGAAAAACCACTTTTCGCACTTGTGTTGGTGCAGGAAACCACTTTTGCACTTGTATTAGTGTGGAAAAAACACTTTTCGCACTTGTGTTAGTGTTGAAAAACCACTTTTCGCACTTGTGTTAGTGTTGAAAAACCACTTTTCGCACTTGTGTTGGTGCACGAAACCACTTTTGCACTTGTATTAGTGTGGAAAAAACACTTTTTGCACTTGTGATAGTGTTGAAAAACGACTTTTCGCACTTGTGTTAGTGTTGAAAAACCACTTTTCGCACTTGTGTTGTTGCAGGAAACCACTTTTGCACTTGTATTAGTGTGGAAAAACCACTTTTCGCACTTGTGTTAGTGTTGAAAAACCACTTTTCGCACTTATGTTAGTGTTGAAAAACCACTTTTCGCACTTGTGTTAGTGTTGAAAAAACACTTTTCGCACTTGTGTTGGTGCAGGAAACCACTTTTGCACTTGTATTAGTGTGGAAAAAACACTTTTCGCACTTGTGTTAGTGTTGAAAAACCACTTTTCGCACTTGTGTTAGTGTTGAAAAACCACTTTTCGCACTTGTGTTAGTGTTGAAAAAACACTTTTCGCACTTGTGTTAGTGTTGAAAAACAACTTTTCGCACTTGTGTTAGTGTGGAAAAAACACTTTTCGCACTTGTGTTAGTGTTGAAAAAACACTTTTCGCACTTGTGTTAGTGTTGAAAAACTACTTTTCACACTTGTGTCGGTGCAGGAAACCACTTTTGCACTTGTATTAGTGTGGAAAAAACACTTTTCGCACTTGTGTTAGTGTTGAAAAACCACTTTTCGCACTTGTGTTAGTGTTGAAAAACCACTTTTCGCACTTGTGTTGGTGCAGGAAATCACTTTTGCACTTGTATAAGTGTGGAAAAAACACTTTTTGCACTTGTGATAGTGTTGAAAAACCACTTTTCGCACTTGTGTTAGTGTTGAAAAACCACTTTTCGCACTTGTGTTGGTGCAGGAAACCACTTATCGCACTTGTGTTAGTGTTGAAAAACCACTTTTCGCACTTGTGTTAGTGTCGAAAAACCACTTTTCGCACTTGTGTTGGTGCAGGAAACCACTTTTGCACTTGTAATAGTGTGGAAAAACCACTTTTTGCACTTGTGATAGTGTTGAAAAACCACTTTTCGCACTTGTGTTAGTGTTGAAAAACCACTTTTCGCACTTGTGTTAGTGTTGAAAAACCACTTTTTGCACTTGTGTTGGAGCAGAAAACCACTTTTGCACTTGTATTAGTGTGGAAAAAACACTTTTTGCAATTGTGATAGTGTTGAAAAACCACTTTTCGCACTTGTGTTAGTGTTGAAAAACCACTTTTCGCACTTGTGTTAGTGTTGAAAAACCACTTTTCGCACTTGTGTTGGTGCAGGAAACCACTTTTGCACTTGTATTAGTGTGGAAAAACCACTTTTTGCACTTGTGTTAATGTTGAAAAACCACTTTTCGCACTTGTGTTGGTGCAGGAAACCACTTTTGCACTTGTATTAGTGTGGAAAAAACACTTTTTGCACTTGTGATAGTGTTGAAAAACCACTTTTCGCCCTTGTGTTAGTGTTGAAAAACCACTTTTCGCACTTGTGTTGGTGCAGGAAACCACTTTTGCACTTGTATTAGTGTGGAAAAACCACTTTTCGCACTTGTGTTAGTGTTGAAAAACCACTTTTCGCACTTGTGTTAGTGTTGAAAAACCACTTTTCGCACTTGTGTTAGTGTTGAAAAACCACTTTTCGCACTTGTGTTGGTGTAGGAAACCACTTTTGCACTTGTATTAGTGTGGAAAAAACACTTTTTGCACTTGTGATAGTGTTGAAAAACCACTTTTCGCACTTGTGTTAGTGTTGAAAAACCACTTTTCGCACTTGTGTTAGTGTAGAAAAACCACTTTTCGCACTTGTGTTGGTGCAGGAAACCACTTTTGCACTTGTATTAGTGTGGAAAAACCACTTTTTGCACTTGTGTTAGTGTTGAAAAACCACTTTTCGCACTTGTGTTAGTGTTGAAAAACCACTTTTCGCACATGTGTTGGTGCAGGAAACCACTTTTGCACTTGTATTAGTGTGGAAAAAACACTTTTTGCACTTGTGATAGTGTTGAAAAACCACTTTTCGCACTTGTGTTAGTGTTGAAAAACCACTTTTCGCACATGTGTTGGTGCAGGAAACCACTTTTGCACTTGTATTAGTGTGGAAAAAACACTTTTTGCACTTGTGATAGTGTTGAAAAACCACTTTTCGCACACTGTGTTAGTGTTGAAAAACCACTTTTCGCACTTGTGTTAGTGTTGAAAAACCACTTTTCGCACTTGTGTTAGTGTTGAAAAACCACTTTTCGCACTTGTGTTAGTGTTGAAAAACCACTTTTCGCACTTGTGTTGGTGCAGGAAACCACTTTTGCACTTGTATTAGTGTGGAAAAAACACTTTTTGCACTTGTGATAGTGTTGAAAGCCCACTTTTCTCACTTGTGTTAGTGTTGAAAAACCACTTTTCGCACTTGTGTTAGTGTTGAAAAATCACTTTTCGCACTTGTGTTGGTGCAGGAAACCACTTTTCCACTTGTATTAGTGTGGAAAAAACACTTTTTGCACTTGTGATAGTGTTGAAAAACCACTTTTCGAACTTGTGTTAGTGTTGAAAAACCACTTTTCACACTTGTGTTGGTGCAGGAAACCACTTTTGCACTTGTATTAGTGTGGAAAAACCACTTTTCGCACTTGTGTTAGTGTTCAAAAACCACTTTTCGCACTTGTGTTAGTGTTGAAAAACCACTTTTCGCACTTGTGTTGGTGCAGGAAACCACTTTTGCACTTGTATTAGTGTGGAAAAAACACTTTTCGCACTTGTGTTAGTGTTGAAAAACCACTTTTCGCACTTGTGTTAGTGTTGAAAAACCACTTTTCGCACTTGTGTTGGTGCACGAAACCACTTTTGCACTTGTATTAGTGTGGAAAAAACACTTTTTGCGCTTGTGATAGTGTTGAAAAACGACTTTTCGCACTTGTGTTAGTGTTGAAAAACCACTTTTCGCACTTGTGTTGGTGCAGGAAACCACTTTTGCACTTGTATTAGTGTGGAAAAACCACTTTTCGCACTTGTTTTAGTGTTGAAAAACCACTTTTCGCACTTATGTTAGTGTTGAAAAACCACTTTTCGCACTTGTGTTAGTGTTGAAAAAACACTTTTCGCACTTGTGTTGGTGCAGGAAACCACTTTTGCACTTGTATTAGTGTGGAAAAAACACTTTTCGCACTTGTGTTAGTGTTGAAAAACCACTTTTCTCACTTGTGTTAGTGTTGAAAAACCACTTTTCGCACTTGCGTTAGTGTTGAAAAAACACTTTTCGCACTTGTGTTAGTGTTGAAAAACCACTTTTCGCACTTGTGTTGGTGCAGGAAACCACTTTTGCACTTGTATTAGTGTGGAAAAAACACTTTTCGCACTTGTGTTAGTGTTGAAAAAACACTTTTCGCACTTGTGTTAGTGTTGAAAAACTACTTTTCACACTTGTGTCGGTGCAGGAAACCACTTTTGCACTTTTATTAGTGTGGAAAAAACACTTTTCGCACTTGTGTTAGTGTTGAAAAACCACTTTTCGCACTTGTGTTAGTGTTGAAAAACCACTTTTCGCACTTGTGTTGGTGCAGGAAATCACTTTTGCACTTGTATTAGTGTGGAAAAAACACTTTTTGCACTTGTGATAGTGTTGAAAAACCACTTTTCGCACTTGTGTTAGTGTTGAAAAACCACTTTTCGCACTTGTGTTGGTGCAGGAAACCACTTATCGCACTTGTGTTAGTGTTGAAAAACCACTTTTCGCACTTGTGTTAGTGTCGAAAAACCACTTTTCGCACTTGTGTTGGTGCAGGAAACCACTTTTGCACTTGTAATAGTGTGGAAAAACCACTTTTTGCACTTGTGATAGTGTTGAAAAACCACTTTTCGCACTTGTGTTAGTGTTGAAAAACCACTTTTCGCACTTGTGTTAGTGTTGAAAAACCACTTTTCGCACTTGTGTTGGAGCAGGAAACCACTTTTGCACTTGTATTAGTGTGGAAAAAACACTTTTTGCAATTGTGATAGTGTTGAAAAACCACTTTTCGCACTTGTGTTAGTGTTGAAAAACCACTTTTCGCACTTGTGTTAGTGTTGAAAAACCACTTTTCGCACTTGTGTTGGTGCAGGAAACCACTTTTGCACTTGTATTAGTGTGGAAAAACCACTTTTTGCACTTGTGTTAGTGTTGAAAAACCACTTTTCGCACTTGTGTTGGTGCAGGAAACCACTTTTGCACTTGTATTAGTGTGGAAAAAACACTTTTTGCACTTGTGATAGTGTTGAAAAACCACTTTTCGCCCTTGTGTTAGTGTTGAAAAACCACTTTTCGCACTTGTGTTGGTGCAGGAAACCACTTTTGCACTTGTATTAGTGTGGAAAAACCACTTTTCGCACTTGTGTTAGTGTTGAAAAACCACTTTTTGCACTTGTGTTAGTGTTGAAAAACCACTTTTTGCACTTGTGTTAGTGTTGAAAAACCACTTTTCGCACTTGTGTTAGTGTTGAAAAACCACTTTTCGCACTTGTGTTGGTGTAGGAAACCACTTTTGCACTTGTATTAGTGTGGAAAAAACACTTTTTGCACTTGTGATAGTGTTGAAAAACCACTTTTCGCACTTGTGTTAGTGTTGAAAAACCACTTTTCGCACTTGTGTTAGTGTTGAAAAACCACTTTTCGCACTTGTGTTGGTGCAGGAAACCACTTTTGCACTTGTATTAGTGTGGAAAAACCACTTTTCGCACTTGTGTTAGTGTTGAAAAACCACTTTTCGCACTTGTGTTAGTGTTGAAAAACCACTTTTCGCACTTGTGTTGGTGCAGGAAACCACTTTTGCACTTGTATTAGTGTGGAAAAAACACTTTTTGCACTTGTGATAGTGTTGAAAAACCACTTTTCGCACTTGTGTTAGTGTTGAAAAACCACTTTTTGCACATGTGTTAGTGTTGAAAAACCACTTTTCGCACTTGTGTTAGTGTTGAAAAACCACTTTTCGCACTTGTGTTAGTGTTGAAAAACCACTTTTCGCACTTGTGTTAGTGTTGAAAAACCACTTTTCGCACTTGTGTTAGTGTTGAAAAACCACTTTTCGCACTTGTGTTAGTGTTGAAAAAACACTTTTCGCACTTGTGTTAGTGTTGAAAAACCACTTTTCGCACTTGTGTTGGTGCACGAAACCACTTTTGCACTTGTATTAGTGTGGAAAAAACACTTTTTGCACTTGTGTTAGTGTTGAAAAACCACTTTTCGCACTTGTGTTAGTGTTGAAAAACCACTTTTCGCACTTGTGTTGGTGTTGGAAACCACTTTTGCACTTGTATTAGTGTGGAAAAACCACTTTTCGCACTTGTTTTAGTGTTGAAAAACCACTTTTCGCACTTATGTTAGTGTTGAAAAACCACTTTTCGCACTTGTGTTAGTGTTGAAAAAACACTTTTCGCACTTGTGTTGGTGCTGGAAACCACTTTTGCACTTGTATTAGTGTGGAAAAAACACTTTTCGCACTTGTGTTAGTGTTGAAAAACCACTTTTCTCACTTGTGTTAGTGTTGAAAAACCACTTTTCGCACTTGTGTTAGTGTTGAAAAAACACTTTTCGCACTTGTGTTAGTGTTGAAAAACCACTTTTCGCACTTGTGTTGGTGCAGGAAACCACTTTTGCACTTGTATTAGTGTGGAAAAAACACTTTTCGCACTTGTGTTAGTGTTGAAAAAACACTTTTCGCACTTGTGTTAGTGTTGAAAAACTACTTTTCACACTTGTGTCGGTGCAGGAAACCACTTTTGCACTTGTATTAGTGTGGAAAAAACACTTTTCGCACTTGTGTTAGTGTTGAAAAACCACTTTTCGCACTTGTGTTAGTGTTGAAAAACCACTTTTCGCACTTGTGTTGGTGCAGGAAATCACTTTTGCACTTGTATTAGTGTGGAAAAAACACTTTTTGCACTTGTGATAGTGTTGAAAAACCACTTTTCGCACTTGTGTTAGTGTTGAAAAACCACTTTTCGCACTTGTGTTGGTGCAGGAAACCACTTATCGCACTTGTGTTAGTGTTGAAAAACCACTTTTCGCACTTGTGTTAGTGTCGAAAAACCACTTTTCGCACTTGTGTTGGTGCAGGAAACCACTTTTGCACTTGTAATAGTGTGGAAAAACCACTTTTTGCACTTGTGATAGTGTTGAAAAACCACTTTTCGCACTTGTGTTAGTGTTGAAAAACCACTTTTCGCACTTGTGTTAGTGTTGAAAAACCACTTTTCGCACTTGTGTTGGAGCAGGAAACCACTTTTGCACTTGTATTAGTGTGGAAAAAACACTTTTTGCAATTGTGATAGTGTTGAAAAACCACTTTTCGCACTTGTGTTAGTGTTGAAAAACCACTTTTCGCACTTGTGTTAGTGTAGAAAAACCACTTTTCGCACTTGTGTTGGTGCAGGAAACCACTTTTGCACTTGTATTAGTGTGGAAAAACCACTTTTCGCACTTGTGTTAGTGTTCAAAAACCACTTTTCGCACTTGTGTTAGTGTTGAAAAACCACTTTTCGCACTTGTGTTGGTGCAGGAAACCACTTTTGCACTTGTATTAGTGTGGAAAAAACACTTTTCGCACTTGTGTTAGTGTTGAAAAACCACTTTTCGCACTTGTGTTAGTGTTGAAAAACCACTTTTCGAACTTGTGTTAGTGTTGAAAAACCACTTTTCACACTTGTGTTGGTGCAGGAAACCACTTTTGCACTTGTATTAGTGTGGAAAAACCACTTTTCGCACTTGTGTTAGTGTTCAAAAACCACTTTTCGCACTTGTGTTAGTGTTGAAAAACCACTTTTCGCAATTGTGTTGGTGCAGGAAACCACTTTTGCACTTGTATTAGTGTGGAAAAAACACTTTTCGCACTTGTGTTAGTGTTGAAAAACCACTTTTCGCACTTGTGTTAGTGTTGAAAAACCACTTTTCGCACTTGTGTTGGTGCACGAAACCACTTTTGCACTTGTATTAGTGTGGAAAAAACACTTTTTGCACTTGTGATAGTGTTGAAAAACGACTTTTCGCACTTGTGTTAGTGTTGAAAAACCACTTTTCGCACTTGTGTTGGTGCAGGAAACCACTTTTGCACTTGTATTAGTGTGGAAAAACCACTTTTCGCACTTGTTTTAGTGTTGAAAAACCACTTTTCGCACTTATGTTAGTGTTGAAAAACCACTTTTCGCACTTGTGTTAGTGTTGAAAAAACACTTTTCGCACTTGTGTTGGTGCAGGAAACCACTTTTGCACTTGTATTAGTGTGGAAAAAACACTTTTCGCACTTGTGTTAGTGTTGAAAAACCACTTTTCTCACTTGTGTTAGTGTTGAAAAACCACTTTTCGCACTTGTGTTAGTGTTGAAAAAACACTTTTCGCACTTGTGTTAGTGTTGAAAAACCACTTTTCGCACTTGTGTTGGTGCAGGAAACCACTTTTGCACTTGTATTAGTGTGGAAAAAACACTTTTCGCACTTGTGTTAGTGTTGAAAAACCACTTTTCGCACTTGTGTTAGTGTTGAAAAACCACTTTTCGCACTTGTGTTGGTGCAGGAAATCACTTTTGCACTTGTATTAGTGTGGAAAAAACACTTTTTGCACTTGTGATAGTGTTGAAAAACCACTTTTCGCACTTGTGTTAGTGTTGAAAAACCACTTTTCGCACTTGTGTTGGTGCAGGAAACCACTTATCGCACTTGTGTTAGTGTTGAAAAACCACTTTTCGCACTTGTGTTAGTGTCGAAAAACCACTTTTCGCACTTGTGTTGGTGCAGGAAACCACTTTTGCACTTGTAATAGTGTGGAAAAACCACTTTTTGCACTTGTGATAGTGTTGAAAAACCACTTTTCGCACTTGTGTTAGTGTTGAAAAACCACTTTTCGCACTTGTGTTAGTGTTGAAAAACCACTTTTCGCACTTGTGTTGGAGCAGGAAACCACTTTTGCACTTGTATTAGTGTGGAAAAAACACTTTTTGCAATTGTGATAGTGTTGAAAAACCACTTTTCGCACTTGTGTTAGTGTTGAAAAACCACTTTTCGCACTTGTGTTAGTGTTGAAAAACCACTTTTCGCACTTGTGTTGGTGCAGGAAACCACTTTTGCACTTGTATTAGTGTGGAAAAACCACTTTTTGCACTTGTGTTAGTGTTGAAAAACCACTTTTCGCACTTGTGTTGGTGCAGGAAACCACTTTTGCACTTGTATTAGTGTGGAAAAAACACTTTTTGCACTTGTGATAGTGTTGAAAAACCACTTTTCGCCCTTGTGTTAGTGTTGAAAAACCACTTTTCGCACTTGTGTTGGTGCAGGAAACCACTTTTGCACTTGTATTAGTGTGGAAAAACCACTTTTCGCACTTGTGTTAGTGTTGAAAAACCACTTTTTGCACTTGTGTTAGTGTTGAAAAACCACTTTTTGCACTTGTGTTAGTGTTGAAAAACCACTTTTCGCACTTGTGTTAGTGTTGAAAAACCACTTTTCGCACTTGTGTTGGTGTAGGAAACCACTTTTGCACTTGTATTAGTGTGGAAAAAACACTTTTTGCACTTGTGATAGTGTTGAAAAACCACTTTTCGCACTTGTGTTAGTGTTGAAAAACCACTTTTCGCACTTGTGTTAGTGTTGAAAAACCACTTTTCGCACTTGTGTTGGTGCAGGAAACCACTTTTGCACTTGTATTAGTGTGGAAAAACCACTTTTTGCACATGTGTTAGTGTTGAAAAACCACTTTTCGCACTTGTGTTAGTGTTGAAAAACCACTTTTCGCACTTGTGTTAGTGTTGAAAAACCACTTTTCGCACTTGTGTTAGTGTTGAAAAACCACTTTTCGCACTTGTGTTAGTGTTGAAAAACCACTTTTCGCACTTGTGTTAGTGTTGAAAAACCACTTTTCGCACATGTGTTGGTGCAGGAAACCACTTTTTGCACTTGTGATAGTGTTGAAAAACCACTTTTTGCACTTGTGTTAGTGTTGAAAAACCACTTTTCGCACTTGTGTTAGTGTTGAAAAACCACTTTTCGCACTTGTGTTAGTGTTGAAAAACCACTTTTCGCACTTGTGTTAGTGTTGAAAAACCACTTTTCGCACTTGTGTTGGTGCAGGAAACCACTTTTGCACTTGTATTAGTGTGGAAAAAACACTTTTCGCACTTGTGTTAGTGTTGAAAAACCACTTTTCGCACTTGTGTTAGTGTTGAAAAACCACTTTTCGCACTTGTGTTAGTGTTGAAAAACCACTTTTCGCACTTGTGTTGGTGCAGGAAATCACTTTTGCACTTGTATTAGTGTGGAAAAAACACTTTTTGCACTTGTGATAGTGTTGAAAAACCACTTTTCGCACTTGTGTTAGTGTTGAAAAACCACTTTTCGCACTTGTGTTGGTGCAGGAAACCACTTATCGCACTTGTGTTAGTGTTGAAAAACCACTTTTCGCACTTGTGTTAGTGTCGAAAAACCACTTTTCGCTCTTGTGTTGGTGCAGGAAACCACTTTTGCACTTGTAATAGTGTGGAAAAAACACTTTTTGCACTTGTGATAGTGTTGAAAAACCACTTTTCACACTTGTGTTAGTGTTGAAAAACCACTTTTCGCACTTCTGTTAGTGTTGAAAAACCACTTTTCGCACTTGTGTTAGTGTTGAAAAACCACTTTTCGCACTTGTGTTAGTGTTGAAAAACCACTTTTCGCACTTGTGTTGGAGCAGGAAACCACTTTTGCACTTGTATTAGTGTGGAAAAAACACTTTTTGCACTTGTGATAGTGTTGAAAAACCACTTTTCGCACTTGTGTTAGTGTTGAAAAACCACTTTTCGCACTTGTGTTAGTGTTGAAAAACCACTTTTCGCACTTGTGTTGGTGCAGGAAACCACTTTTGCACTTGTATTAGTGTGGAAAAACCACTTTTTGCACTTGTGTTAGTGTTGAAAAACCATTTTTCGCACTTGTGTTAGTGTTGAAAAACCACTTTTCGCACTTGTGTTGGTGCAGGAAACCACTTTTGCACTTGTATTAGTGTGGAAAAAACACTTTTTGCACTTGTGATAGTGTTGAAAAACCACTTTTCGCCCTTGTGTTAGTGTTGAAAAAGCACTTTTCGCACTTGTGTTGGTGCAGGAAACCACTTTTGCACTTGTATTAGTGTGGAAAAACCACTTTTCACACTTGTGTTAGTGTTGAAAAACCACTTTTCGCACTTGTGTTAGTGTTGAAAAACAACTTTTCGCACTTGTGTTAGTGTTGAAAAACCACTTTTCGCACTTGTGTTGGTGCAGGAAACCACTTTTGCACTTGTATTAGTGTGGAAAAAACACTTTCCGCACTTGTGTTAGTGTTGAAAAACCACTTTTCGCACTTGTGTTAGTGTTGAAAAACCACTTTTCGCACTTGTGTTAGTGTTGAAAAACCACTTTTCGCACTTGTGTTGGTGTAGGAAACCACTTTTGCACTTGTATTAGTGTGGAAACAACACTTTTTGCACTTGTGATAGTGTTGAAAAACCACTTTTCGCACTTGTGTTAGTGTTGAAAAACCACTTTTCGCACTTGTGTTAGTGTTGAAAAACCACTTTTCGCACTTGTGTTGGTGCAGGAAACCACTATTGCACTTGTATTAGTGTGGAAAAACCACTTTTCGCACTTGTGTTAGTGTTGAAAAACCACTTTTCGCACTTGTGTTAGTGTTGAAAAACCACTTTTCGCACATGTGTTGGTGCAGGAAACCACTTTTGCACTTGTATTAGTGTGGAAAAAACACTTTTTGCACTTGTGTTAGTGTTGAAAAATCACTTTTCGCACTTGTGTTGGTGTAGGAAACCACTTTTGCACTTGTATTAGTGTGGAAACAACACTTTTTGCACTTGTGATAGTGTTGAAAAACCACTTTTCGCACTTGTGTTAGTGTTGAAAAACCACTTTTCGCACTTGTGTTGGTGCAGGAAACCACTATTGCACTTGTATTAGTGTGGAAAAACCACTTTTCGCACTTGTGTTAGTGTTGAAAAACCACTTTTCGCACTTGTGTTAGTGTTGAAAAACCACTTTTCGCACATGTGTTGGTGCAGGAAACCACTTTTGCACTTGTATTAGTGTGGAAAAACCACTTTTCGCACTTGTGTTAGTGTTGAAAAATCACTTTTCGCACTTGTGTTGGTGCAGGAAACCACTTTTCCACTTGTATTAGTGTGGAAAAAACACTTTTTGCACTTGTGATAGTGTTGAAAAACCACTTTTCGAACTTGTGTTAGTGTTGAAAAACCACTTTTCGCACTTGTGTTGGTGCAGGAAACCACTTTTGCACTTGTATTAGTGTGGAAAAACCACTTTTCGCACTTGTGTTAGTGTTGAAAAACCACTTTTCGCACTTGTGTTAGTGTTGAAAAACCACTTTTCGCACTTGTGTTGGTGCAGGAAACCACTTTTGCACTTGTATTAGTGTGGAAAAAACACTTTTCGCACTTGTGTTAGTGTTGAAAAACCACTTTTCGCACTTGTGTTAGTGTTGAAAAACCACTTTTCGCACTTGTGTTGGTGCACGAAACCACTTTTGCACTTGTATTAGTGTGGAAAAAACACTTTTTGCACTTGTGATAGTGTTGAAAAACGACTTTTCGCACTTGTGTTAGTGTTGAAAAACCACTTTTCGCACTTGTGTTGGTGCAGGAAACCACTTTTGCACTTGTATTAGTGTGGAAAAACCACTTTTCGCACTTGTTTTAGTGTTGAAAAACCACTTTTCGCACTTATGTTAGTGTTGAAAAACCACTTTTCGCACTTGTGTTAGTGTTGAAAAAACACTTTTCGCACTTGTGTTGGTGCAGGAAACAACTTTTGCACTTGTATTAGTGTGGAAAAAACACTTTTCGCACTTGTGTTAGTGTTGAAAAACCACTTTTCGCACTTGTGTTAGTGTTGAAAAACCACTTTTCGCACTTGTGTTAGTGTTGAAAAAACACTTTTCGCACTTGTGTTAGTGTTGAAAAACCACTTTTCGCACTTGTGTTGGTGCAGGAAACCACTTTTGCACTTGTATTAGTGTGGAAAAAACACTTTTCGCACTTGTGTTAGTGTTGAAAAAACACTTTTCGCACTTGTGTTAGTGTTGAAAAACTACTTTTCACACTTGTGTCGGTGCAGGAAACCACTTTTGCACTTGTATTAGTGTGGAAAAAACACTTTTCGCACTTGTGTTAGTGTTGAAAAACCACTTTTCGCACTTGTGTTAGTGTTGAAAAACCACTTTTCGCACTTGTGTTGGTGCAGGAAATCACTTTTGCACTTGTATCAGTGTGGAAAAAACACTTTTTGCACTTGTGATAGTGTTGAAAAACCACTTTTCGCACTTGTGTTAGTGTTGAAAAACCACTTTTCGCACTTGTGTTGGTGCAGGAAACCACTTATCGCACTTGTGTTAGTGTTGAAAAACCACTTTTCGCACTTGTGTTAGTGTCGAAAAACCACTTTTCGCACTTGTGTTGGTGCAGGAAACCACTTTTGCACTTGTAATAGTGTGGAAAACCACTTTTTGCACTTGTGATAGTGTTGAAAAACCACTTTTCGCACTTGTGTTAGTGTTGAAAAACCACATTTCGCACTTGTGTTAGTGTTGAAAAACCACTTTTCGCACTTGTGTTGGAGCAGGAAACCACTTTTGCACTTGTATTAGTGTGGAAAAAACACTTTTTGCAATTGTGATAGTGTTGAAAAACCACTTTTCGCACTTGTGTTAGTGTTGAAAAACCACTTTTCGCACTTGTGTTAGTGTTGAAAAACCACTTTTCGCACTTGTGTTGGTGCAGGAAACCACTTTTGCACTTGTATTAGTGTGGAAAAACCACTTTTTGCACTTGTGTTAGTGTTGAAAAACCACTTTTCGCACTTGTGTTGGTGCAGGAAACCACTTTTGCACTTGTATTAGTGTGGAAAAAACACTTTTTGCACTTGTGATAGTGTTGAAAAACCACTTTTCGCCCTTGTGTTAGTGTTGAAAAACCACTTTTCGCACTTGTGTTGGTGCAGGAAACCACTTTTGCACTTGTATTAGTGTGGCAAAACCACTTTTCGCACTTGTGTTAGTGTTGAAAAACCACTTTTCGCACTTGTGTTAGTGTTGAAAAACCACTTTTCGCACTTGTGTTAGTGTTGAAAAACCACTTTTCGCACTTGTGTTGGTGTAGGAAACCACTTTTGCACTTGTATTAGTGTGGAAAAAACACTTTTTGCACTTGTGATAGTGTTGAAAAACCACTTTTCGCACTTGTGTTAGTGTTGAAAAACCACTTTTCGCACTTGTGTTAGTGTTGAAAAACCACTTTTCGCACTTGTGTTGGTGCAGGAAACCACTTTTGCACTTGTATTAGTGTGGAAAAACCACTTTTTGCACTTGTGTTAGTGTTGAAAAACCACTTTTCGCACTTGTGTTAGTGTTGAAAAACCACTTTTCGCACATGTGTTGGTGCAGGAAACCACTTTTGCACTTGTATTAGTGTGGAAAAAACACTTTTTGCACTTGTGATAGTGTTGAAAAACCACTTTTCGCACTTGTGTTAGTGTTGAAAAACCACTTTTCGCACTTGTGTTAGTGTTGAAAAACCACTTTTCGCACTTGTGTTAGTGTTGAAAAACCACTTTTCGCACTTGTGTTAGTGTTGAAAAACCACTTTTCGCACTTGTGTTGGTGCAGGAAACCACTTTTGCACTTGTATTAGTGTGGAAAAAACACTTTTCGCACTTGTGTTAGTGTTGAAAAACCACTTTTCGCACTTGTGTTAGTGTTGAAAAACCACTTTTCGCACTTGTGTTAGTGTTGAAAAACCACTTTTCACACTTGTGTTGGTGCAGGAAATCACTTTTGCACTTGTATTAGTGTGGAAAAAACACTTTTTGCACTTGTGAAAGTGTTGAAAAACCACTTTTCGCACTTGTGTTAGTGTTGAAAAACCACTTTTCGCACTTGTGTTAGTGTTGAAAAACCACTTTTCGCACTTGTGTTAGTGTTGAAAAACCACTTTTCGCACTTGTGTTGGTGCAGGAAATCACTTTTGCACTTGTATTAGTGTGGAAAAAACACTTTTTGCACTTGTGATAGTGTTGAAAAACCACTTTTCGCACTTGTGTTAGTGTTGAAAAACCACTTTTCGCACTTGTGTTGGTGCAGGAAACCACTTATCGCACTTGTGTTAGTGTTGAAAAACCACTTTTCGCACTTGTGTTAGTGTCGAAAAACCACTTTTCGCACTTGTGTTGGTGCAGGAAACCACTTTTGCACTTGTATTAGTGTGGAAAAACCACTTTTCGCACTTGTGTTAGTGTTGAAAAACCACTTTTCGCACTTGTGTTAGTGTTGAAAAACCACTTTTCGCACTTGTGTTAGTGTTGAAAAACCACTTTTCGCACTTGTGTTGGTGTAGGAAACCACTTTTGCACTTGTATTAGTGTGGAAAAAACACTTTTTGCACTTGTGATAGTGTTGAAAAACCACTTTTCGCACTTGTGTTAGTGTTGAAAAACCACTTTTCGCACTTGTGTTAGTGTTGAAAAACCACTTTTCGCACTTGTGTTGGTGCAGGAAACCACTTTTGCACTTGTATTAGTGTGGAAAAACCACTTTTTGCACTTGTGTTAGTGTTGAAAAACCACTTTTCGCACTTGTGTTAGTGTTGAAAAACCACTTTTCGCACATGTGTTGGTGCAGGAAACCACTTTTTCACTTGTATTAGTGTGGAAAAAACACTTTTTGCACTTGTGATAGTGTTGAAAAACCACTTTTCGCACTTGTGTTAGTGTTGAAAAACCACTTTTCGCACTTGTGTTAGTGTTGAAAAACCACTTTTCGCACTTGTGTTAGTGTTGAAAAACCACTTTTCGCACTTGTGTTAGTGTTGAAAAACCACTTTTCGCACTTGTGTTGGTGCAGGAAACCACTTTTGCACTTGTATTAGTGTGGAAAAAACACTTTTCGCACTTGTGTTAGTGTTGAAAAACCACTTTTCGCACTTGTGTTAGTGTTGAAAAACCACTTTTCGCACTTGTGTTAGTGTTGAAAAACCACTTTTCGCACTTGTGTTGGTGCAGGAAATCACTTTTGCACTTGTATTAGTGTGGAAAAAACACTTTTTGCACTTGTGATAGTGTTGAAAAACCACTTTTCGCACTTGTGTTAGTGTTGAAAAACCACTTTTCGGACTTGTGTTGGTGCAGGAAACCACTTATCGCACTTGTGTTAGTGTTGAAAAACCACTTTTCGCACTTGTGTTAGTGTCGAAAAACCACTTTTCGCACTTGTGTTGGTGCAGGAAACCACTTTTGCACTTGTAATAGTGTGGAAAATACACTTTTTGCACTTGTGATAGTGTTGAAAAACCACTTTTCACACTTGTGTTAGTGTTGAAAAACCACTTTTCGCACTTCTGTTAGTGTTGAAAAACCACTTTTCGCACTTGTGTTAGTGTTGAAAAACCACTTTTCGCACTTGTGTTAGTGTTGAAAAACCACTTTTCGCACTTGTGTTGGAGCAGGAAACCACTTTTGCACTTGTATTAGTGTGGATAAAACACTTTTTGCACTTGTGATAGTGTTGAAAAACCACTTTTCGCACTTGTGTTAGTGTTGAAAAACCACTTTTCGCACTTGTGTTAGTGTTGAAAAACCACTTTTCGCACTTGTGTTGGTGCAGGAAACCACTTTTGCACTTGTATTAGTGTGGAAAAACCACTTTTTGCACTTGTGTTGGTGTTGAAAAACCATTTTTCGCACTTGTGTTAGTGTTGAAAAACCACTTTTCGCACTTGTGTTGGTGCAGGAAACCACTTTTGCACTTGTATTAGTGTGGAAAAAACACTTTTTGCACTTGTGATAGTGTTGAAAAACCACTTTTCGCCCTTGTGTTAGTGTTGAAAAACCACTTTTCGCACTTGTGTTGGTGCAGGAAACCACTTTTGCACTTGTATTAGTGTGGAAAAAGCACTTTTCACACTTGTGTTAGTGTTGAAAAACCACTTTTCGCACTTGTGTTAGTGTTGAAAAACAACTTTTCGCACTTGTGTTAGTGTTGAAAAACCACTTTTCGCACTTGTGTTGGTGCAGGAAACCACTTTTGCACTTGTATTAGTGTGGAAAAAACACTTTTCGCACTTGTGTTAGTGTTGAAAAACCACTTTTCGCACTTGTGTTAGTGTTGAAAAACCACTTTTCGCACTTGTGTTAGTGTTGAAAAACCACTTTTCGCACTTGTGTTGGTGCAGGAAACCACTTTTGCACTTGTATTAGTGTGGAAAAACCACTTTTTGCACTTGTGTTAGTGTTGAAAAACCACTTTTCGCACTTGTGTTGGTGCAGGAAACCACTTTTGCACTTGTATTAGTGTGGAAAAAACACTTTTTGCACTTGTGATAGTGTTGAAAAACCACTTTTCGCCCTTGTGTTAGTGTTGAAAAACCACTTTTCGCACTTGTGTTGGTGCAGGAAACCACTTTTGCACTTGTATTAGTGTGGAAAAACCACTTTTCGCACTTGTGTTAGTGTTGAAAAACCACTTTTCGCACTTGTGTTAGTGTTGAAAAACCACTTTTCGCACTTGTGTTAGTGTTGAAAAACCACTTTTCGCACTTGTGTTGGTGTAGGAAACCACTTTTGCACTTGTATTAGTGTGGAAAAAACACTTTTTGCACTTGTGATAGTGTTGAAAAACCACTTTTCGCACTTGTGTTAGTGTTGAAAAACCACTTTTCGCACTTGTGTTAGTGTTGAAAAACCACTTTTCGCACTTGTGTTGGTGCAGGAAACCACTTTTGCACTTGTATTAGTGTGGAAAAACCACTTTTTGCACTTGTGTTAGTGTTGAAAAACCACTTTTCGCACTTGTGTTAGTGTTGAAAAACCACTTTTCGCACATGTGTTGGTGCAGGAAACCACTTTTGCACTTGTATTAGTGTGGAAAAAACACTTTTTGCACTTGTGATAGTGTTGAAAAACCACTTTTCGCACTTGTGTTAGTGTTGAAAAACCACTTTTCGCACTTGTGTTAGTGTTGAAAAACCACTTTTCGCACTTGTGTTGGAGCAGGAAACCACTTTTGCACTTGTATTAGTGTGGAAAAAACACTTTTTGCAATTGTGATAGTGTTGAAAAACCACTTTTCGCACTTGTGTTAGTGTTGAAAAACCACTTTTCGCACTTGTGTTGGTGCAGGAAACCACTTTTGCACTTGTATTAGTGTGGAAAAAACACTTTTTGCACTTGTGATAGTGTTGAAAAACCACTTTTCGCCCTTGTGTTAGTGTTGAAAAACCACTTTTCGCACTTGTGTTGGTGCAGGAAACCACTTTTGCACTTGTATTAGTGTGGAAAAACCACTTTTCGCACTTGTGTTAGTGTTGAAAAACCACTTTTCGCACTTGTGTTAGTGTTGAAAAACCACATTTCGCACTTGTGTTAGTGTTGAAAAACCACTTTTCGCACTTGTGTTGGAGCAGGAAACCACTTTTGCACTTGTATTAGTGTGGAAAAAACACTTTTTGCAATTGTGATAGTGTTGAAAAACCACTTTTCGCACTTGTGTTAGTGTTGAAAAACCACTTTTCGCACTTGTGTTAGTGTTGAAAAACCACTTTTCGCACTTGTGTTGGTGCAGGAAACCACTTTTGCACTTGTATTAGTGTGGAAAAACCACTTTTTGCACTTGTGTTAGTGTTGAAAAACCACTTTTCGCACTTGTGTTGGTGCAGGAAACCACTTTTGCACTTGTATTAGTGTGGAAAAAACACTTTTTGCACTTGTGATAGTGTTGAAAAACCACTTTTCGCCCTTGTGTTAGTGTTGAAAAACCACTTTTCGCACTTGTGTTGGTGCAGGAAACCACTTTTGCACTTGTATTAGTGTGGCAAAACCACTTTTCGCACTTGTGTTAGTGTTGAAAAACCACTTTTCGCACTTGTGTTAGTGTTGAAAAACCACTTTTCGCACTTGTGTTAGTGTTGAAAAACCACTTTTCGCACTTGTGTTGGTGTAGGAAACCACTTTTGCACTTGTATTAGTGTGGAAAAAACACTTTTTGCACTTGTGATAGTGTTGAAAAACCACTTTTCGCACTTGTGTTAGTGTTGAAAAACCACTTTTCGCACTTGTGTTAGTGTTGAAAAACCACTTTTCGCACTTGTGTTGGTGCAGGAAACCACTTTTGCACTTGTATTAGTGTGGAAAAACCACTTTTTGCACTTGTGTTAGTGTTGAAAAACCACTTTTCGCACTTGTGTTAGTGTTGAAAAACCACTTTTCGCACATGTGTTGGTGCAGGAAACCACTTTTGCACTTGTATTAGTGTGGAAAAAACACTTTTTGCACTTGTGATAGTGTTGAAAAACCACTTTTCGCACTTGTGTTAGTGTTGAAAAACCACTTTTCGCACTTGTGTTAGTGTTGAAAAACCACTTTTCGCACTTGTGTTAGTGTTGAAAAACCACTTTTCGCACTTGTGTTAGTGTTGAAAAACCACTTTTCGCACTTGTGTTGGTGCAGGAAACCACTTTTGCACTTGTATTAGTGTGGAAAAAACACTTTTCGCACTTGTGTTAGTGTTGAAAAACCACTTTTCGCACTTGTGTTAGTGTTGAAAAACCACTTTTCGCACTTGTGTTAGTGTTGAAAAACCACTTTTCACACTTGTGTTGGTGCAGGAAATCACTTTTGCACTTGTATTAGTGTGGAAAAAACACTTTTTGCACTTGTGAAAGTGTTGAAAAACCACTTTTCGCACTTGTGTTAGTGTTGAAAAACCACTTTTCGCACTTGTGTTAGTGTTGAAAAACCACTTTTCGCACTTGTGTTAGTGTTGAAAAACCACTTTTCGCACTTGTGTTGGTGCAGGAAATCACTTTTGCACTTGTATTAGTGTGGAAAAAACACTTTTTGCACTTGTGATAGTGTTGAAAAACCACTTTTCGCACTTGTGTTAGTGTTGAAAAACCACTTTTCGCACTTGTGTTGGTGCAGGAAACCACTTATCGCACTTGTGTTAGTGTTGAAAAACCACTTTTCGCACTTGTGTTAGTGTCGAAAAACCACTTTTCGCACTTGTGTTGGTGCAGGAAACCACTTTTGCACTTGTATTAGTGTGGAAAAACCACTTTTCGCACTTGTGTTAGTGTTGAAAAACCACTTTTCGCACTTGTGTTAGTGTTGAAAAACCACTTTTCGCACTTGTGTTAGTGTTGAAAAACCACTTTTCGCACTTGTGTTGGTGTAGGAAACCACTTTTGCACTTGTATTAGTGTGGAAAAAACACTTTTTGCACTTGTGATAGTGTTGAAAAACCACTTTTCGCACTTGTGTTAGTGTTGAAAAACCACTTTTCGCACTTGTGTTAGTGTTGAAAAACCACTTTTCGCACTTGTGTTGGTGCAGGAAACCACTTTTGCACTTGTATTAGTGTGGAAAAACCACTTTTTGCACTTGTGTTAGTGTTGAAAAACCACTTTTCGCACATGTGTTGGTGCAGGAAACCACTTTTTCACTTGTATTAGTGTGGAAAAAACACTTTTTGCACTTGTGATAGTGTTGAAAAACCACTTTTCGCACTTGTGTTAGTGTTGAAAAACCACTTTTCGCACTTGTGTTAGTGTTGAAAAACCACTTTTCGCACTTGTGTTAGTGTTGAAAAACCACTTTTCGCACTTGTGTTAGTGTTGAAAAACCACTTTTCGCACTTGTGTTGGTGCAGGAAACCACTTTTGCACTTGTATTAGTGTGGAAAAAACACTTTTCGCACTTGTGTTAGTGTTGAAAAACCACTTTTCGCACTTGTGTTAGTGTTGAAAAACCACTTTTCGCACTTGTGTTAGTGTTGAAAAACCACTTTTCGCACTTGTGTTGGTGCAGGAAATCACTTTTGCACTTGTATTAGTGTGGAAAAAACACTTTTTGCACTTGTGATAGTGTTGAAAAACCACTTTTCGCACTTGTGTTAGTGTTGAAAAACCACTTTTCGGACTTGTGTTGGTGCAGGAAACCACTTATCGCACTTGTGTTAGTGTTGAAAAACCACTTTTCGCACTTGTGTTAGTGTCGAAAAACCACTTTTCGCACTTGTGTTGGTGCAGGAAACCACTTTTGCACTTGTAATAGTGTGGAAAATACACTTTTTGCACTTGTGATAGTGTTGAAAAACCACTTTTCACACTTGTGTTAGTGTTGAAAAACCACTTTTCGCACTTCTGTTAGTGTTGAAAAACCACTTTTCGCACTTGTGTTAGTGTTGAAAAACCACTTTTCGCACTTGTGTTAGTGTTGAAAAACCACTTTTCGCACTTGTGTTGGAGCAGGAAACCACTTTTGCACTTGTATTAGTGTGGATAAAACACTTTTTGCACTTGTGATAGTGTTGAAAAACCACTTTTCGCACTTGTGTTAGTGTTGAAAAACCACTTTTCGCACTTGTGTTAGTGTTGAAAAACCACTTTTCGCACTTGTGTTGGTGCAGGAAACCACTTTTGCACTTGTATTAGTGTGGAAAAACCACTTTTTGCACTTGTGTTGGTGTTGAAAAACCATTTTTCGCACTTGTGTTAGTGTTGAAAAACCACTTTTCGCACTTGTGTTGGTGCAGGAAACCACTTTTGCACTTGTATTAGTGTGGAAAAAACACTTTTTGCACTTGTGTTAGTGTTGAAAAACCACTTTTCGCACTTGTGTTGGTGCAGGAAACCACTTTTGCACTTGTATTAGTGTGGAAAAACCACTTTTCACACTTGTGTTAGTGTTGAAAAACCACTTTTCGCACTTGTGTTAGTGTTGAAAAACAACTTTTCGCACTTGTGTTAGTGTTGAAAAACCACTTTTCGCACTTGTGTTGGTGCAGGAAACCACTTTTGCACTTGTATTAGTGTGGAAAAAACACTTTTCGCACTTGTGTTAGTGTTGAAAAACCACTTTTCGCACTTGTGTTAGTGTTGAAAAACCACTTTTCGCACTTGTGTTAGTGTTGAAAAACCACTTTTCGCACTTGTGTTGGTGCAGGAAACCACTTTTGCACTTGTATTAGTGTGGAAAAACCACTTTTTGCACTTGTGTTAGTGTTGAAAAACCACTTTTCGCACTTGTGTTGGTGCAGGAAACCACTTTTGCACTTGTATTAGTGTGGAAAAAACACTTTTTGCACTTGTGATAGTGTTGAAAAACCACTTTTCGCCCTTGTGTTAGTGTTGAAAAACCACTTTTCGCACTTGTGTTGGTGCAGGAAACCACTTTTGCACTTGTATTAGTGTGGAAAAACCACTTTTCGCACTTGTGTTAGTGTTGAAAAACCACTTTTCGCACTTGTGTTAGTGTTGAAAAACCACTTTTCGCACTTGTGTTAGTGTTGAAAAACCACTTTTCGCACTTGTGTTGGTGTAGGAAACCACTTTTGCACTTGTATTAGTGTGGAAAAAACACTTTTTGCACTTGTGATAGTGTTGAAAAACCACTTTTCGCACTTGTGTTAGTGTTGAAAAACCACTTTTCGCACTTGTGTTAGTGTTGAAAAACCACTTTTCGCACTTGTGTTGGTGCAGGAAACCACTTTTGCACTTGTATTAGTGTGGAAAAACCACTTTTTGCACTTGTGTTAGTGTTGAAAAACCACTTTTCGCACTTGTGTTAGTGTTGAAAAACCACTTTTCGCACATGTGTTGGTGCAGGAAACCACTTTTGCACTTGTATTAGTGTGGAAAAAACACTTTTTGCACTTGTGATAGTGTTGAAAAACCACTTTTCGCACTTGTGTTAGTGTTGAAAAACCACTTTTCGCACTTGTGTTAGTGTTGAAAAACCACTTTTCGCACTTGTGTTGGAGCAGGAAACCACTTTTGCACTTGTATTAGTGTGGAAAAAACACTTTTTGCAATTGTGATAGTGTTGAAAAACCACTTTTCGCACTTGTGTTAGTGTTGAAAAACCACTTTTCGCACTTGTGTTAGTGTTGAAAAACCACTTTTCGCACTTGTGTTGGTGCAGGAAACCACTTTTGCACTTGTATTAGTGTGGAAAAAACACTTTTTGCACTTGTGATAGTGTTGAAAAACCACTTTTCGCCCTTGTGTTAGTGTTGAAAAACCACTTTTCGCACTTGTGTTGGTGCAGGAAACCACTTTTGCACTTGTATTAGTGTGGAAAAACCACTTTTCGCACTTGTGTTAGTGTTGAAAAACCACTTTTCGCACTTGTGTTAGTGTTGAAAAACCACTTTTCGCACTTGTGTTAGTGTTGAAAAACCACTTTTCGCACTTGTGTTGGTGTAGGAAACCACTTTTGCACTTGTATTAGTGTGGAAAAAACACTTTTTGCACTTGTGATAGTGTTGAAAAACCACTTTTCGCACTTGTGTTAGTGTTGAAAAACCACTTTTCGCACTTGTGTTAGTGTTGAAAAACCACTTTTCGCACTTGTGTTGGTGCAGGAAACCACTTTTGCACTTGTATTAGTGTGGAAAAACCACTTTTTGCACTTGTGTTAGTGTTGAAAAACCACTTTTCGCACTTGTGTTAGTGTTGAAAAACCACTTTTCGCACATGTGTTGGTGCAGGAAACCACTTTTGCACTTGTATTAGTGTGGAAAAAACACTTTTTGCACTTGTGATAGTGTTGAAAAACCACTTTTCGCACTTGTGTTAGTGTTGAAAAACCACTTTTCGCACTTGTGTTAGTGTTGAAAAACCACTTTTCGCACTTGTGTTAGTGTTGAAAAACCACTTTTCGCACTTGTGTTAGTGTTGAAAAACCACTTTTCGCACTTGTGTTGGTGCAGGAAACCACTTTTGCACTTGTATTAGTGTGGAAAAAACACTTTTCGCACTTGTGTTAGTGTTGAAAAACCACTTTTCGCACTTGTGTTAGTGTTGAAAAACCACTTTTCGCACTTGTGTTAGTGTTGAAAAACCACTTTTCGCACTTGTGTTGGTGCAGGAAATCACTTTTGCACTTGTATTAGTGTGGAAAAAACACTTTTTGCACTTGTGATAGTGTTGAAAAACCACTTTTCGCACTTGTGTTAGTGTTGAAAAACCACTTTTCGGACTTGTGTTGGTGCAGGAAACCACTTATCGCACTTGTGTTAGTGTTGAAAAACCACTTTTCGCACTTGTGTTAGTGTCGAAAAACCACTTTTCGCACTTGTGTTGGTGCAGGAAACCACTTTTGCACTTGTAATAGTGTGGAAAATACACTTTTTGCACTTGTGATAGTGTTGAAAAACCACTTTTCACACTTGTGTTAGTGTTGAAAAACCACTTTTCGCACTTCTGTTAGTGTTGAAAAACCACTTTTCGCACTTGTGTTAGTGTTGAAAAACCACTTTTCGCACTTGTGTTAGTGTTGAAAAACCACTTTTCGCACTTGTGTTGGAGCAGGAAACCACTTTTGCACTTGTATTAGTGTGGAAAAAACACTTTTTGCACTTGTGATAGTGTTGAAAAACCACTTTTCGCACTTGTGTTAGTGTTGAAAAACCACTTTTCGCACTTGTGTTAGTGTTGAAAAACCACTTTTCGCACTTGTGTTGGTGCAGGAAACCACTTTTGCACTTGTATTAGTGTGGAAAAACCACTTTTTGCACTTGTGTTGGTGTTGAAAAACCATTTTTCGCACTTGTGTTAGTGTTGAAAAACCACTTTTCGCACTTGTGTTGGTGCAGGAAACCACTTTTGCACTTGTATTAGTGTGGAAAAAACACTTTTTGCACTTGTGATAGTGTTGAAAAACCACTTTTCGCCCTTGTGTTAGTGTTGAAAAACCACTTTTCGCACTTGTGTTGGTGCAGGAAACCACTTTTGCACTTGTATTAGTGTGGAAAAACCACTTTTCACACTTGTGTTAGTGTTGAAAAACCACTTTTCGCACTTGTGTTAGTGTTGAAAAACAACTTTTCGCACTTGTGTTAGTGTTGAAAAACCACTTTTCGCACTTGTGTTGGTGCAGGAAACCACTTTTGCACTTGTATTAGTGTGGAAAAAACACTTTTCGCACTTGTGTTAGTGTTGAAAAACCACTTTTCGCACTTGTGTTAGTGTTGAAAAACCACTTTTCGCACTTGTGTTAGTGTTGAAAAACCACTTTTCGCACTTGTGTTGGTGCAGGAAACCACTTTTGCACTTGTATTAGTGTGGAAAAACCACTTTTTGCACTTGTGTTAGTGTTGAAAAACCACTTTTCGCACTTGTGTTGGTGCAGGAAACCACTTTTGCACTTGTATTAGTGTGGAAAAAACACTTTTTGCACTTGTGATAGTGTTGAAAAACCACTTTTCGCCCTTGTGTTAGTGTTGAAAAACCACTTTTCGCACTTGTGTTGGTGCAGGAAACCACTTTTGCACTTGTATTAGTGTGGAAAAACCACTTTTCGCACTTGTGTTAGTGTTGAAAAACCACTTTTCGCACTTGTGTTAGTGTTGAAAAACCACTTTTCGCACTTGTGTTAGTGTTGAAAAACCACTTTTCGCACTTGTGTTGGTGTAGGAAACCACTTTTGCACTTGTATTAGTGTGGAAAAAACACTTTTTGCACTTGTGATAGTGTTGAAAAACCACTTTTCGCACTTGTGTTAGTGTTGAAAAACCACTTTTCGCACTTGTGTTAGTGTTGAAAAACCACTTTTCGCACTTGTGTTGGTGCAGGAAACCACTTTTGCACTTGTATTAGTGTGGAAAAACCACTTTTTGCACTTGTGTTAGTGTTGAAAAACCACTTTTCGCACTTGTGTTAGTGTTGAAAAACCACTTTTCGCACATGTGTTGGTGCAGGAAACCACTTTTGCACTTGTATTAGTGTGGAAAAAACACTTTTTGCACTTGTGATAGTGTTGAAAAACCACTTTTCGCACTTGTGTTAGTGTTGAAAAACCACTTTTCGCACTTGTGTTAGTGTTGAAAAACCACTTTTCGCACTTGTGTTGGTGCAGGAAATCACTTTTGCACTTGTATTAGTGTGGAAAAAACACTTTTTGCGCTTGTGATAGTGTGGAAAAACCACTTTTTGCACTTGTGTTAGTGTTGAAAAACCACTTTTCGCACTTGTGTTGGTGCAGGAAACCACTTTTGCACTTGTATTAGTGTGGAAAAAACACTTTTTGCACTTGTGATAGTGTTGAAAAACCACTTTTCGCCCTTGTGTTAGTGTTGAAAAACCACTTTTCGCACTTGTGTTGGTGCAGGAAACCACTTTTGCACTTGTATTAGTGTGGAAAAACCACTTTTCGCACTTGTGTTAGTGTTGAAAAACCACTTTTCGCACTTGTGTTAGTGTTGAAAAACCACTTTTCGCACTTGTGTTAGTGTTGAAAAACCACTTTTCGCACTTGTGTTGGTGTAGGAAACCACTTTTGCACTTGTATTAGTGTGGAAAAAACACTTTTTGCACTTGTGATAGTGTTGAAAAACCACTTTTCGCACTTGTGTTAGTGTTGAAAAACCACTTTTCGCACTTGTGTTAGTGTTGAAAAACCACTTTTCGCACTTGTGTTGGTGCAGGAAACCACTTTTGCACTTGTATTAGTGTGGAAAAACCACTTTTTGCACTTGTGTTAGTGTTGAAAAACCACTTTTCGCACTTGTGTTAGTGTTGAAAAACCACTTTTCGCACATGTGTTGGTGCAGGAAACCACTTTTGCACTTGTATTAGTGTGGAAAAAACACTTTTTGCACTTGTGATAGTGTTGAAAAACCACTTTTCGCACTTGTGTTAGTGTTGAAAAACCACTTTTCGCACTTGTGTTAGTGTTGAAAAACCACTTTTCGCACTTGTGTTAGTGTTGAAAAACCACTTTTCGCACTTGTGTTGGTGCAGGAAACCACTTTTGCACTTGTATTAGTGTGGAAAAAACACTTTTCGCACTTGTGTTAGTGTTGAAAAACCACTTTTCGCACTTGTGTTAGTGTTGAAAAACCACTTTTCGCACTTGTGTTAGTGTTGAAAAACCACTTTTCGCACTTGTGTTGGTGCAGGAAATCACTTTTGCACTTGTATTAGTGTGGAAAAAACACTTTTTGCACTTGTGATAGTGTTGAAAAACCACTTTTCGCACTTGTGTTAGTGTTGAAAAACCACTTTTCGCACTTGTGTTAGTGTTGAAAAACCACTTTTCGCACTTGTGTTGGTGCAGGAAACCACTTTTGCACTTGTATTAGTGTGGAAAAACCACTTTTTGCACTTGTGTTAGTGTTGAAAAACCACTTTTCGCACTTGTGTTAGTGTTGAAAAACCACTTTTCGCACATGTGTTGGTGCAGGAAACCACTTTTGCACTTGTATTAGTGTGGAAAAAACACTTTTTGCACTTGTGATAGTGTTGAAAAACCACTTTTCGCACTTGTGTTAGTGTTGAAAAACCACTTTTCGCACTTGTGTTAGTGTTGAAAAACCACTTTTCGCACTTGTGTTAGTGTTGAAAAACCACTTTTCGCACTTGTGTTAGTGTTGAAAAACCACTTTTCGCACTTGTGTTGGTGCAGGAAACCACTTTTGCACTTGTATTAGTGTGGAAAAAACACTTTTCGCACTTGTGTTAGTGTTGAAAAACCACTTTTCGCACTTGTGTTAGTGTTGAAAAACCACTTTTCGCACTTGTGTTAGTGTTGAAAAACCACTTTTCGCACTTGTGTTGGTGCAGGAAATCACTTTTGCACTTGTATTAGTGTGGAAAAAACACTTTTTGCACTTGTGATAGTGTTGAAAAACCACTTTTCGCACTTGTGTTAGTGTTGAAAAACCACTTTTCGGACTTGTGTTGGTGCAGGAAACCACTTATCGCACTTGTGTTAGTGTTGAAAAACCACTTTTCGCACTTGTGTTAGTGTCGAAAAACCACTTTTCGCACTTGTGTTGGTGCAGGAAACCACTTTTGCACTTGTAATAGTGTGGAAAATACACTTTTTGCACTTGTGATAGTGTTGAAAAACCACTTTTCACACTTGTGTTAGTGTTGAAAAACCACTTTTCGCACTTCTGTTAGTGTTGAAAAACCACTTTTCGCACTTGTGTTAGTGTTGAAAAACCACTTTTCGCACTTGTGTTAGTGTTGAAAAACCACTTTTCGCACTTGTGTTGGAGCAGGAAACCACTTTTGCACTTGTATTAGTGTGGAAAAAACACTTTTTGCACTTGTGATAGTGTTGAAAAACCACTTTTCGCACTTGTGTTAGTGTTGAAAAACCACTTTTCGCACTTGTGTTAGTGTTGAAAAACCACTTTTCGCACTTGTGTTGGTGCAGGAAACCACTTTTGCACTTGTATTAGTGTGGAAAAACCACTTTTTGCACTTGTGTTGGTGTTGAAAAACCATTTTTCGCACTTGTGTTAGTGTTGAAAAACCACTTTTCGCACTTGTGTTGGTGCAGGAAACCACTTTTGCACTTGTATTAGTGTGGAAAAAACACTTTTTGCACTTGTGATAGTGTTGAAAAACCACTTTTCGCCCTTGTGTTAGTGTTGAAAAACCACTTTTCGCACTTGTGTTGGTGCAGGAAACCACTTTTGCACTTGTATTAGTGTGGAAAAACCACTTTTCACACTTGTGTTAGTGTTGAAAAACCACTTTTCGCACTTGTGTTAGTGTTGAAAAACAACTTTTCGCACTTGTGTTAGTGTTGAAAAACCACTTTTCGCACTTGTGTTGGTGCAGGAAACCACTTTTGCACTTGTATTAGTGTGGAAAAAACACTTTTCGCACTTGTGTTAGTGTTGAAAAACCACTTTTCGCACTTGTGTTAGTGTTGAAAAACCACTTTTCGCACTTGTGTTAGTGTTGAAAAACCACTTTTCGCACTTGTGTTGGTGCAGGAAACCACTTTTGCACTTGTATTAGTGTGGAAAAACCACTTTTTGCACTTGTGTTAGTGTTGAAAAACCACTTTTCGCACTTGTGTTGGTGCAGGAAACCACTTTTGCACTTGTATTAGTGTGGAAAAAACACTTTTTGCACTTGTGATAGTGTTGAAAAACCACTTTTCGCCCTTGTGTTAGTGTTGAAAAACCACTTTTCGCACTTGTGTTGGTGCAGGAAACCACTTTTGCACTTGTATTAGTGTGGAAAAACCACTTTTCGCACTTGTGTTAGTGTTGAAAAACCACTTTTCGCACTTGTGTTAGTGTTGAAAAACCACTTTTCGCACTTGTGTTAGTGTTGAAAAACCACTTTTCGCACTTGTGTTGGTGTAGGAAACCACTTTTGCACTTGTATTAGTGTGGAAAAAACACTTTTTGCACTTGTGATAGTGTTGAAAAACCACTTTTCGCACTTGTGTTGGTGTTGAAAAACCACTTTTCGCACTTGTGTTAGTGTTGAAAAACCACTTTTCGCACTTGTGTTGGTGCAGGAAACCACTTTTGCACTTGTATTAGTGTGGAAAAACCACTTTTTGCACTTGTGTTAGTGTTGAAAAACCACTTTTCGCACTTGTGTTAGTGTTGAAAAACCACTTTTCGCACATGTGTTGGTGCAGGAAACCACTTTTGCACTTGTATTAGTGTGGAAAAACCACTTTTTGCGCTTGTGATAGTGTGGAAAAACCACTTTTTGCACTTGTGTTAGTGTTGAAAAACCACTTTTCGCACTTGTGTTGGTGCAGGAAACCACTTTTGCACTTGTATTAGTGTGGAAAAAACACTTTTTGCACTTGTGATAGTGTTGAAAAACCACTTTTCGCCCTTGTGTTAGTGTTGAAAAACCACTTTTCGCACTTGTGTTGGTGCAGGAAACCACTTTTGCACTTGTATTAGTGTGGAAAAACCACTTTTCGCACTTGTGTTAGTGTTGAAAAACCACTTTTCGCACTTGTGTTAGTGTTGAAAAACCACTTTTCGCACTTGTGTTAGTGTTGAAAAACCACTTTTCGCACTTGTGTTGGTGTAGGAAACCACTTTTGCACTTGTATTAGTGTGGAAAAAACACTTTTTGCACTTGTGATAGTGTTGAAAAACCACTTTTCGCACTTGTGTTAGTGTTGAAAAACCACTTTTCGCACTTGTGTTAGTGTTGAAAAACCACTTTTCGCACTTGTGTTGGTGCAGGAAACCACTTTTGCACTTGTATTAGTGTGGAAAAACCACTTTTTGCACTTGTGTTAGTGTTGAAAAACCACTTTTCGCACTTGTGTTAGTGTTGAAAAACCACTTTTCGCACATGTGTTGGTGCAGGAAACCACTTTTGCACTTGTATTAGTGTGGAAAAAACACTTTTTGCACTTGTGATAGTGTTGAAAAACCACTTTTCGCACTTGTGTTAGTGTTGAAAAACCACTTTTCGCACTTGTGTTAGTGTTGAAAAACCACTTTTCGCACTTGTGTTAGTGTTGAAAAACCACTTTTCGCACTTGTGTTAGTGTTGAAAAACCACTTTTCGCACTTGTGTTGGTGCAGGAAACCACTTTTGCACTTGTATTAGTGTGGAAAAAACACTTTTCGCACTTGTGTTAGTGTTGAAAAACCACTTTTCGCACTTGTGTTAGTGTTGAAAAACCACTTTTCGCACTTGTGTTAGTGTTGAAAAACCACTTTTCGCACTTGTGTTGGTGCAGGAAATCACTTTTGCACTTGTATTAGTGTGGAAAAAACACTTTTTGCACTTGTGATAGTGTTGAAAAACCACTTTTCGCACTTGTGTTAGTGTTGAAAAACCACTTTTCGCACTTGTGTTAGTGTTGAAAAACCACTTTTCGCACTTGTGTTAGTGTTGAAAAACCACTTTTTGCACTTGTGTTGGTGCAGGAAATCACTTTTGCACTTGTATTAGTGTGGAAAAAACACTTTTTGCACTTGTGATAGTGTTGAAAAACCACTTTTCGCACTTGTGTTAGTGTTGAAAAACCACTTTTCGCACTTGTGTTGGTGCAGGAAACCACTTATCGCACTTGTGTTAGTGTTGAAAAACCACTTTTCGCACTTGTGTTAGTGTCGAAAAACCACTTTTCGCACTTGTGTTGGTGCAGGAAACCACTTTTGCACTTGTAATAGTGTGGAAAAACCACTTTTTGCACTTGTGATAGTGTTGAAAAACCACTTTTCGCACTTGTGTTAGTGTTGAAAAACCACATTTCGCACTTGTGTTAGTGTTGAAAAACCACTTTTCGCACTTGTGTTGGAGCAGGAAACCACTTTTGCACTTGTATTAGTGTGGAAAAAACACTTTTTGCAATTGTGATAGTGTTGAAAAACCACTTTTCGCACTTGTGTTAGTGTTGAAAAACCACTTTTCGCACTTGTGTTAGTGTTGAAAAACCACTTTTCGCACTTGTGTTGGTGCAGGAAACCACTTTTGCACTTGTATTAGTGTGGAAAAACCACTTTTTGCACTTGTGTTAGTGTTGAAAAACCACTTTTCGCACTTGTGTTGGTGCAGGAAACCACTTTTGCACTTGTATTAGTGTGGAAAAAACACTTTTTGCACTTGTGATAGTGTTGAAAAACCACTTTTCGCCCTTGTGTTAGTGTTGAAAAACCACTTTTCGCACTTGTGTTGGTGCAGGAAACCACTTTTGCACTTGTATTAGTGTGGCAAAACCACTTTTCGCACTTGTGTTAGTGTTGAAAAACCACTTTTCGCACTTGTGTTAGTGTTGAAAAACCACTTTTCGCACTTGTGTTAGTGTTGAAAAACCACTTTTCGCACTTGTGTTGGTGTAGGAAACCACTTTTGCACTTGTATTAGTGTGGAAAAAACACTTTTTGCACTTGTGATAGTGTTGAAAAACCACTTTTCGCACTTGTGTTAGTGTTGAAAAACCACTTTTCGCACTTGTGTTAGTGTTGAAAAACCACTTTTCGCACTTGTGTTGGTGCAGGAAACCACTTTTGCACTTGTATTAGTGTGGAAAAACCACTTTTTGCACTTGTGTTAGTGTTGAAAAACCACTTTTCGCACTTGTGTTAGTGTTGAAAAACCACTTTTCGCACATGTGTTGGTGCAGGAAACCACTTTTGCACTTGTATTAGTGTGGAAAAAACACTTTTTGCACTTGTGATAGTGTTGAAAAACCACTTTTCGCACTTGTGTTAGTGTTGAAAAACCACTTTTCGCACTTGTGTTAGTGTTGAAAAACCACTTTTCGCACTTGTGTTAGTGTTGAAAAACCACTTTTCGCACTTGTGTTAGTGTTGAAAAACCACTTTTCGCACTTGTGTTGGTGCAGGAAACCACTTTTGCACTTGTATTAGTGTGGAAAAAACACTTTTCGCACTTGTGTTAGTGTTGAAAAACCACTTTTCGCACTTGTGTTAGTGTTGAAAAACCACTTTTCGCACTTGTGTTAGTGTTGAAAAACCACTTTTCGCACTTGTGTTGGTGCAGGAAATCACTTTTGCACTTGTATTAGTGTGGAAAAAACACTTTTTGCACTTGTGATAGTGTTGAAAAACCACTTTTCGCACTTGTGTTAGTGTTGAAAAACCACTTTTCGCACTTGTGTTGGTGCAGGAAACCACTTATCGCACTTGTGTTAGAGTTGAAAAACCACTTTTCGCACTTGTGTTAGTGTCGAAAAACCACTTTTCGCACTTGTGTTGGTGCAGGAAACCACTTTTGCACTTGTAATAGTGTGGAAAAAACACTTTTTGCACTTGTGATAGTGTTGAAAAACCACTTTTCACACTTGTGTTAGTGTTGAAAAACCACTTTTCGCACTTCTGTTAGTGTTGAAAAACCACTTTTCGCACTTGTGTTAGTGTTGAAAAACCACTTTTCGCACTTGTGTTAGTGTTGAAAAACCACTTTTCGCACTTGTGTTGGAGCAGGAAACCACTTTTGCACTTGTATTAGTGTGGAAAAAACACTTTTTGCACTTGTGATAGTGTTGAAAAACCACTTTTCGCACTTGTGTTAGTGTTGAAAAACCACTTTTCGCACTTGTGTTAGTGTTGAAAAACCACTTTTCGCACTTGTGTTGGTGCAGGAAACCACTTTTGCACTTGTATTAGTGTGGAAAAACCACTTTTTGCACTTGTGTTGGTGTTGAAAAACCATTTTTCGCACTTGTGTTAGTGTTGAAAAACCACTTTTCGCACTTGTGTTGGTGCAGGAAACCACTTTTGCACTTGTATTAGTGTGGAAAAAACACTTTTTGCACTTGTGATAGTGTTGAAAAACCACTTTTCGCCCTTGTGTTAGTGTTGAAAAACCACTTTTCGCACTTGTGTTGGTGCAGGAAACCACTTTTGCACTTGTATTAGTGTGGAAAAAGGAAACCACTTTTGCACTTGTATTAGTGTGGAAAAAACACTTTTCGCACTTGTGTTAGTGTTGAAAAACCACTTTTCGCACTTGTGTTAGTGTTGAAAAACCACTTTTCGCACATGTGTTGGTGCAGGAAACCACTTTTGCACTTGTATTAGTGTGGAAAAAACACTTTTTGCACTTGTGATAGTGTTGAAAGCCCACTTTTCTCACTTGTGTTAGTGTTGAAAAACCACTTTTCGCACTTGTGTTAGTGTTGAAAAATCACTTTTCGCACTTGTGTTGGTGCAGGAAACCACTTTTCCACTTGTATTAGTGTGGAAAAAACACTTTTTGCACTTGTGATAGTGTTAAAAAACCACTTTTCGAACTTGTGTTAGTGTTGAAAAACCACTTTTCGCACTTGTGTTGGTGCAGGAAACCACTTTTGCACTTGTATTAGTGTGGAAAAACCACTTTTCGCACTTGTGTTAGTGTTGAAAAACCACTTTTCGCACTTGTGTTAGTGTTGAAAAACCACTTTTCGCACTTGTGTTGGTGCAGGAAACCACTTTTGCACTTGTATTAGTGTGGAAAAAACACTTTTCGCACTTGTGTTAGTGTTGAAAAACCACTTTTCGCACTTGTGTTAGTGTTGAAAAACCACTTTTCGCACTTGTGTTGGTGCACGAAACCACTTTTGCACTTGTATTAGTGTGGAAAAAACACTTTTTGCACTTGTGATAGTGTTGAAAAACGACTTTTCGCACTTGTGTTAGTGTTGAAAAACCACTTTTCGCACTTGTGTTGGTGCAGGAAACCACTTTTGCACTTGTATTAGTGTGGAAAAACCACTTTTCGCACTTGTTTTAGTGTTGAAAAACCACTTTTCGCACTTATGTTAGTGTTGAAAAACCACTTTTCGCACTTGTGTTAGTGTTGAAAAAACACTTTTCGCACTTGTGTTGGTGCAGGAAACAACTTTTGCACTTGTATTAGTGTGGAAAAAACACTTTTCGCACTTGTGTTAGTGTTGAAAAACCACTTTTCGCACTTGTGTTAGTGTTGAAAAACCACTTTTCGCACTTGTGTTAGTGTTGAAAAAACACTTTTCGCACTTGTGTTAGTGTTGAAAAACCACTTTTCGCACTTGTGTTGGTGCAGGAAACCACTTTTGCACTTGTATTAGTGTGGAAAAAACACTTTTCGCACTTGTGTTAGTGTTGAAAAAACACTTTTCGCACTTGTGTTAGTGTTGAAAAACTACTTTTCACACTTGTGTCGGTGCAGGAAACCACTTTTGCACTTGTATTAGTGTGGAAAAAACACTTTTCGCACTTGTGTTAGTGTTGAAAAACCACTTTTCGCACTTGTGTTAGTGTTGAAAAACCACTTTTCGCACTTGTGTTGGTGCAGGAAATCACTTTTGCACTTGTATTAGTGTGGAAAAAACACTTTTTGCACTTGTGATAGTGTTGAAAAACCACTTTTCGCACTTGTGTTAGTGTTGAAAAACCACTTTTCGCACTTGTGTTGGTGCAGGAAACCACTTATCGCACTTGTGTTAGTGTTGAAAAACCACTTTTCGCACTTGTGTTAGTGTCGAAAAACCACTTTTCGCACTTGTGTTGGTGCAGGAAACCACTTTTGCACTTGTAATAGTGTGGAAAAACCACTTTTTGCACTTGTGATAGTGTTGAAAAACCACTTTTCGCACTTGTGTTAGTGTTGAAAAACCACATTTCGCACTTGTGTTAGTGTTGAAAAACCACTTTTCGCACTTGTGTTGGAGCAGGAAACCACTTTTGCACTTGTATTAGTGTGGAAAAAACACTTTTTGCAATTGTGATAGTGTTGAAAAACCACTTTTCGCACTTGTGTTAGTGTTGAAAAACCACTTTTCGCACTTGTGTTAGTGTTGAAAAACCACTTTTCGCACTTGTGTTGGTGCAGGAAACCACTTTTGCACTTGTATTAGTGTGGAAAAACCACTTTTTGCACTTGTGTTAGTGTTGAAAAACCACTTTTCGCACTTGTGTTGGTGCAGGAAACCACTTTTGCACTTGTATTAGTGTGGAAAAAACACTTTTTGCACTTGTGATAGTGTTGAAAAACCACTTTTCGCCCTTGTGTTAGTGTTGAAAAACCACTTTTCGCACTTGTGTTGGTGCAGGAAACCACTTTTGCACTTGTATTAGTGTGGCAAAACAACTTTTCGCACTTGTGTTAGTGTTGAAAAACCACTTTTCGCACTTGTGTTAGTGTTGAAAAACCACTTTTCGCACTTGTGTTAGTGTTGAAAAACCACTTTTCGCACTTGTGTTGGTGTAGGAAACCACTTTTGCACTTGTATTAGTGTGGAAAAAACACTTTTTGCACTTGTGATAGTGTTGAAAAACCACTTTTCGCACTTGTGTTAGTGTTGAAAAACCACTTTTCGCACTTGTGTTAGTGTTGAAAAACCACTTTTCGCACTTGTGTTGGTGCAGGAAACCACTTTTGCACTTGTATTAGTGTGGAAAAACCACTTTTTGCACTTGTGTTAGTGTTGAAAAACCACTTTTCGCACTTGTGTTAGTGTTGAAAAACCACTTTTCGCACATGTGTTGGTGCAGGAAACCACTTTTGCACTTGTATTAGTGTGGAAAAAACACTTTTTGCACTTGTGATAGTGTTGAAAAACCACTTTTCGCACTTGTGTTAGTGTTGAAAAACCACTTTTCGCACTTGTGTTAGTGTTGAAAAACCACTTTTCGCACTTGTGTTAGTGTTGAAAAACCACTTTTCGCACTTGTGTTAGTGTTGAAAAACCACTTTTCGCACTTGTGTTGGTGCAGGAAACCACTTTTGCACTTGTATTAGTGTGGAAAAAACACTTTTCGCACTTGTGTTAGTGTTGAAAAACCACTTTTCGCACTTGTGTTAGTGTTGAAAAACCACTTTTCGCACTTGTGTTAGTGTTGAAAAACCACTTTTCACACTTGTGTTGGTGCAGGAAATCACTTTTGCACTTGTATTAGTGTGGAAAAAACACTTTTTGCACTTGTGATAGTGTTGAAAAACCACTTTTCGCACTTGTGTTAGTGTTGAAAAACCACTTTTCGCACTTGTGTTAGTGTTGAAAAACCACTTTTCGCACTTGTGTTAGTGTTGAAAAACCACTTTTCGCACTTGTGTTGGTGCAGGAAATCACTTTTGCACTTGTATTAGTGTGGAAAAAACACTTTTTGCACTTGTGACAGTGTTGAAAAACCACTTTTCGCACTTGTGTTAGTGTTGAAAAACCACTTTTCGCACTTGTGTTGGTGCAGGAAACCACTTATCGCACTTGTGTTAGTGTTGAAAAACCACTTTTTGCACTTGTGTTAGTGTCGAAAAACCACTTTTCGCACTTGTGTTGGTGCAATAAACCACTTTTGCACTTGTAATAGTGTGGAAAAACCACTTTTTGCACTTGTGATAGTGTTGAAAAACCACTTTTCGCACTTGTGTTAGTGTTGAAAAACCACATTTCGCACTTGTGTTAGTGTTGAAAAACCACTTTTCGCACTTGTGTTGGAGCAGGAAACCACTTTTACACTTGTATTAGTGTGGAAAAAACACTTTTTGCAATTGTGATAGTGTTGAAAAACCACTTTTCGCACTTGTGTTAGTGTTGAAAAACCACTTTTCGCACTTGTGTTAGTGTTGAAAAACCACTTTTCGCACTTGTGTTGGTGCAGGAAACCACTTTTGCACTTGTATTAGTGTGGAAAAACCACTTTTTGCACTTGTGTTAGTGTTGAAAAACCACTTTTCGCACTTGTGTTGGTGCAGGAAACCACTTTTGCACTTGTATTAGTGTTGAAAAAACACTTTTTGCACTTGTGATAGTGTTGAAAAACCACTTTTCGCCCTTGTGTTAGTGTTGAAAAACCACTTTTCGCACTTGTGTTGGTGCAGGAAACCACTTTTGCACTTGTATTAGTGTGGAAAAACCACTTTTCGCACTTGTGTTAGTGTTGAAAAACCACTTTTCGCACTTGTGTTAGTGTTGAAAAACCACATTTCGCACTTGTGTTAGTGTTGAAAAACCACTTTTCGCACTTGTGTTGGAGCAGGAAACCACTTTTGCACTTGTATTAGTGTGGAAAAAACACTTTCCGCACTTGTGTTAGTGTTGAAAAACCACTTTTCGCACTTGTGTTAGTGTTGAAAAACCACTTTTCGCACTTGTGTTAGTGTTGAAAAAACACTTTTCGCACTTGTGTTAGTGTTGAAAAACCACTTTTCGCACTTGTGTTGGTGCAGGAAATCACTTTTGCACTTGTATTAGTGTGGAAAAAACACTTTTTGCACTTGTGATAGTGTTGAAAAACCACTTTTCGCACTTGTGTTAGTGTTGAAAAACCACTTTTCGCACTTGTGTTGGTGCAGGAAACCACTTATCGCACTTGTGTTAGTGTTGAAAAACCACTTTTCGCACTTGTGTTAGTGTCGAAAAACCACTTTTCGCACTTGTGTTGGTGCAGGAAACCACTTTTGCACTTGTAATAGTGTGGAAAAACCACTTTTTGCACTTGTGTTAGTGTTGAAAAACCACATTTCGCACTTGTGTTAGTGTTGAAAAACCACTTTTCGCACTTGTGTTGGAGCAGGAAACCACTTTTACACTTGTATTAGTGTGGAAAAAACACTTTTTGCAATTGTGATAGTGTTGAAAAACCACTTTTCGCACTTGTGTTAGTGTTGAAAAACCACTTTTCGCACTTGTGTTAGTGTTGTGTTTCAACTTGTGTTGAAAAACCACTTTTCGCACTTGTGTTAGTGTTGAAAAACCACATTTCGCACTTGTGTTAGTGTTGAAAAACCACTTTTCGCACTTGTGTTGGAGCAGGAAACCACTTTTGCACTTGTATTAGTGTGGAAAAAACACTTTTTGCAATTGTGATAGTGTTGAAAAACCACTTTTCGCACTTGTGTTAGTGTTGAAAAACCACTTTTCGCACTTGTGTTAGTGTTGAAAAACCACTTTTCGCACTTGTGTTGGTGCAGGAAACCACTTTTGCACTTGTATTAGTGTGGAAAAACCACTTTTTGCACTTGTGTTAGTGTTGAAAAACCACTTTTCGCACTTGTGTTGGTGCAGGAAACCACTTTTGCACTTGTATTAGTGTGGAAAAAACACTTTTTGCACTTGTGATAGTGTTGAAAAACCACTTTTCGCCCTTGTGTTAGTGTTGAAAAACCACTTTTCGCACTTGTGTTGGTGCAGGAAACCACTTTTGCACTTGTATTAGTGTGGCAAAACCACTTTTCGCACTTGTGTTAGTGTTGAAAAACCACTTTTCGCACTTGTGTTAGTGTTGAAAAACCACTTTTCGCACTTGTGTTAGTGTTGAAAAACCACTTTTCGCACTTGTGTTGGTGTAGGAAACCACTTTTGCACTTGTATTAGTGTGGACAAAACACTTTTTGCACTTGTGATAGTGTTGAAAAACCACTTTTCGCACTTGTGTTAGTGTTGAAAAACCACTTTTCGCACTTGTGTTAGTGTTGAAAAACCACTTTTCGCACTTGTGTTGGTGCAGGAAACCACTTTTGCACTTGTATTAGTGTGGAAAAACCACTTTTTGCACTTGTGTTAGTGTTGAAAAACCACTTTTCGCACTTGTGTTAGTGTTGAAAAACCACTTTTCGCACATGTGTTGGTGCAGGAAACCACTTTTGCACTTGTATTAGTGT
>NW_027617354.1:0-124568 GCF_964187855.1 Myxine glutinosa
CTAATACAAGTGCAAAAGTGGTTTCCTGCACCAACACAAGTGCGAAAAGTGGTTTTTCAACACTAACACAAGTGCGAAAAGTGGTTTTTCAACACTAACACAAGTGCGAAAAGTGGTTTTTCAACACTAGCACAAGTGCGAAAAGTGTTTTTTCCACACTAATACAAGTGCAAACGTGGTTTCCTGCACCAACACAAGTGGGAAAAGTGGTTTTTCAACACTAACACAAGTGCGAAAAGTGGTTTTTCAACACTAACACAAGTGCGAAAAGTGGTTTTTCAACACTAGCACAAGTGCGAAAAGTGTTTTTTCCACACTAATACAAGTGCAAACGTGGTTTCCTGCACCAACACAAGTGGGAAAAGTGGTTTTTCAACACTATCACAAGTGCGAAAAGTGGTTTTTCAACACTATCACAAGTGCAAAAAGTGTTTTTTCCACACTAATACAAGTGCAAAAGTGGTTTCCTGCACCAACACAAGTGCGAAAAGTGGTTTTTCAACACTAACACAAGTGCGAAAAGTGGTTTTTCAACACTAACACAAGTGTGAAAAGTGGTTTTTCCACACTAATACAAGTGCAAAAGTGGTTTCCTGCACCAACACAAGTGCGAAAAGTGGTTTTTCAACACTAACACAAGTGCGAAAAGTGGTTTTTCAACACCATCACAAGTGTAAAAAGTGTTTTTTCCACACTAATACAAGTGCAAAAGTGGTTTCCTGCACCAACACAAGTGCGAAAAGTGGTTTTTCAACACTAACACAAGTGCGAAAAGTGGTTTTTCAACACTATCACAAGTGCAAAAAGTGTTTTTTCCACACTAATACAAGTGCAAAAGTGGTTTCCTACACCAACACAAGTGCGAAAAGTGGTTTTTCAACACTAACACGTGCGAAAAGTGGTTTTTCAACACTAACACAAGTGCGAAAAGTGGTTTTTCCACACTAATAAAAGTGCAAAAGTGGTTTCCTGCACCAACACAAGTGCGAAAAGTGGTTTTTCAACACTAACACAAGTGCGAAAAGTGGTTTTTCAACACTAACACAAGTGCGAAAAGTGGTTTTTCAACACTAACACAAGTGCGAAAAGTGGTTTTTCCACACTAATACAAGTGCAAAAGTTGCTTCCTGCACCAACACAAGTGCGAAAAGTGGTTTTTCAACACTATCACAAGTGCAAAAAGTGGTTTTTCAACACTATCACAAGTGCAAAAAGTGTTTTTTCCACACTAATACAAGTGCAAAAGTGGTTTCCTGCACCAACACAAGTGCGAAAAGTGGTTTTTCAACACTAACACAAGTGCGAAAAGTAGTTTTTCAACACTAACACAAGTGCGAAAAGTGGTTTTTCCACACTAATACAAGTGCAAAAGTGGTTGCCTGCAGCAACACAAGTGCGAAAAGTGGTTTTTCAACACTAACACAAGTGCGAAAAGTGGTTTTTCAACACTATCACAAGTGCAAAAAGTGTTTTTTCCACACTAATACAAGTGCAAAAGTGGTTTCCTGCACCAACACAAGTGCGAAAAGTGGTTTTTCAACACTAACACAAGTGCGAAAAGTGGTTTTTCAACACTAACACAAGTGCGAAAAGTGGTTTTTCAACACTAGCACAAGTGCGAAAAGTGTTTTTTCCACACTAATACAAGTGCAAACGTGGTTTCCTGCACCAACACAAGTGGGAAAAGTGGTTTTTCAACATTAACACAAGTGCGAAAAGTGGTTTTTCAACACTAGCACAAGTGCGAAAAGTGTTTTTTCCACACTAATACAAGTGCAAACGTGGTTTCCTGCACCAACACAAGTGGGAAAAGTGGTTTTTCAACACTATCACAAGTGCGAAAAGTGGTTTTTCAACACTATCACAAGTGCAAAAAGTGTTTTTTCCACACTAATACAAGTGCAAAAGTGGTTTCCTGCACCAACACAAGTGCGAAAAGTGGTTTTTCAACACTAACACAAGTGCGAAAAGTGGTTTTTCAACACTAACACAAGTGTGAAAAGTGGTTTTTCCACACTAATACAAGTGCAAAAGTGGTTTCCTGCACCAACACAAGTGCGAAAAGTGGTTTTTCAACACTAACACAAGTGCGAAAAGTGGTTTTTCAACACCATCACAAGTGTAAAAAGTGTTTTTTCCACACTAATACAAGTGCAAAAGTGGTTTCCTGCACCAACACAAGTGCGAAAAGTGGTTTTTCAACACTAACACAAGTGCGAAAAGTGGTTTTTCAACACTATCACAAGTGCAAAAAGTGTTTTTTCCACACTAATACAAGTGCAAAAGTGGTTTCCTACACCAACACAAGTGCGAAAAGTGGTTTTTCAACACTAACACGTGCGAATAGTGGTTTTTCAACACTAACACAAGTGCGAAAAGTGGTTTTTCCACACTAATAAAAGTGCAAAAGTGGTTTCCTGCACCAACACAAGTGCGAAAAGTGGTTTTTCAACACTAACACAAGTGCGAAAAGTGGTTTTTCAACACTAACACAAGTGCGAAAAGTGGTTTTTCAACACTAACACAAGTGCGAAAAGTGGTTTTTCCACACTAATACAAGTGCAAAAGTTGCTTCCTGCACCAACACAAGTGCGAAAAGTGGTTTTTCAACACTATCACAAGTGCAAAAAGTGGTTTTTCAACACTATCACAAGTGCAAAAAGTGTTTTTTCCACACTAATACAAGTGCAAAAGTGGTTTCCTGCACCAACACAAGTGCGAAAAGTGGTTTTTCAACACTAACACAAGTGCGAAAAGTAGTTTTTCAACACTAACACAAGTGCGAAAAGTGGTTTTTCCACACTAATACAAGTGCAAAAGTGGTTGCCTGCAGCAACACAAGTGCGAAAAGTGGTTTTTCAACACTAACACAAGTGCGAAAAGTGGTTTTTCAACACTATCACAAGTGCAAAAAGTGTTTTTTCCACACTAATACAAGTGCAAAAGTGGTTTCCTGCACCAACACAAGTGCGAAAAGTGGTTTTTCAACACTAACACAAGTGCGAAAAGTGGTTTTTCAACACTAACACAAGTGCGAAAAGTGGTTTTTCAACACTAACACAGGTGTGAAAAGTAGTTTTTCCACACTAATACAAGTGCAAAAGTGGTTCCCTGCACCAACACAAGTGCGAAAAGTGGTTTTTCAACACTAACACAAGTGCGAAAAGTGGTTTTTCAACACTATCACAAGTGCAAAAAGTGTTTTTCCACACTAATACAAGTGCAAAAGTGGTTTCCTACACCAACACAAGTGCGAAAAGTGGTTTTTCAACACTAACACATGTGCGAAAAGTGGTTTTTCAACACTAACACAAGTGCGAAAAGTTGTTTTTCCACACTAATACAAGTGCAAAAGTGGTTTCCTGCACCAACACAAGTGCGAAAAGTGGTTTTTCAACACTAACACAAGTGCGAAAAGTGGTTTTTCAACACTAACACAAGTGCGAAAAGTGGTTTTCCCACACTAATACAAGTGCAAAAGTGGTTTCCTGCACCAACACAAGTGCGAAAAGTGGTTTTTCAACACTAACACAAGTGCGAAAAGTGTTTTTTCAACACTATCACAAGTGCAAAAAGTGTTTTTTCCACACTAATACAAGTGCAAAAGTGGTTTCCTGCACCAACACAAGTGCGAAAAGTGGTTTTTCAACACTAACACAAGTGCGAAAAGTGGTTTTTCAACACTAGCACAAGTGCGAAAAGTGTTTTTTCCACACTAATACAAGTGCAAACGTGGTTTCCTGCACCAACACAAGTGGGAAAAGTGGTTTTTCAACACTATCACAAGTGCGAAAAGTGGTTTTTCAACACTATCACAAGTGCAAAAAGTGTTTTTTCCACACTAATACAAGTGCAAAAGTGGTTTCCTGCACCAACACAAGTGCGAAAAGTGGTTTTTCAACACTAACACAAGTGCGAAAAGTGGTTTTTCAACACTAACACAAGTGTGAAAAGTGGTTTTTCCACACTAATACAAGTGCAAAAGTGGTTTCCTGCACCAACACAAGTGCGAAAAGTGGTTTTTCAACACTAACACAAGTGCGAAAAGTGGTTTTTCAACACCATCACAAGTGTAAAAAGTGTTTTTTCCACACTAATACAAGTGCAAAAGTGGTTTCCTGCACCAACACAAGTGCGAAAAGTGGTTTTTCAACACTAACACAAGTGCGAAAAGTGGTTTTTCAACACTATCACAAGTGCAAAAAGTGTTTTTTCCACACTAATACAAGTGCAAAAGTGGTTTCCTACACCAACACAAGTGCGAAAAGTGGTTTTTCAACACTAACACGTGCGAAAAGTGGTTTTTCAACACTAACACAAGTGCGAAAAGTGGTTTTTCCACACTAATAAAAGTGCAAAAGTGGTTTCCTGCACCAACACAAGTGCGAAAAGTGGTTTTTCAACACTAACACAAGTGCGAAAAGTGGTTTTTCAACACTAACACAAGTGCGAAAAGTGGTTTTTCAACACTAACACAAGTACGAAAAGTGGTTTTTCCACACTAATACAAGTGCAAAAGTTGCTTCCTGCACCAACACAAGTGCGAAAAGTGGTTTTTCAACACTATCACAAGTGCAAAAATGGTTTTTCAACACTATCACAAGTGCAAAAAGTGTTTTTTCCACACTAATACAAGTGCAAAAGTGGTTTCCTGCACCAACACAAGTGCGAAAAGTGGTTTTTCAACACTAACACAAGTGCGAAAAGTAGTTTTTCAACACTAACACAAGTGCGAAAAGTGGTTTTTCCACACTAATACAAGTGCAAAAGTGGTTGCCTGCAGCAACACAAGTGCGAAAAGTGGTTTTTCAACACTAACACAAGTGCGAAAAGTGGTTTTTCAACACTATCACAAGTGCAAAAAGTGTTTTTTCCACACTAATACAAGTGCAAAAGTGGTTTCCTGCACCAACACAAGTGCGAAAAGTGGTTTTTCAACACTAACACAAGTGCGAAAAGTGGTTTTTCAACACTAACACAAGTGCGAAAAGTGGTTTTTCAACACTAGCACAAGTGCGAAAAGTGTTTTTTCCACACTAATACAAGTGCAAACGTGGTTTCCTGCACCAACACAAGTGGGAAAAGTGGTTTTTCAACACTAACACAAGTGCGAAAAGTGGTTTTTCAACACTAACACAAGTGCGAAAAGTGGTTTTTCAACACTAGCACAAGTGCGAAAAGTGTTTTTTCCACACTAATACAAGTGCAAACGTGGTTTCCTGCACCAACACAAGTGGGAAAAGTGGTTTTTCAACACTATCACAAGTGCGAAAAGTGGTTTTTCAACACTATCACAAGTGCAAAAAGTGTTTTTTCCACACTAATACAAGTGCAAAAGTGGTTTCCTGCACCAACACAAGTGCGAAAAGTGGTTTTTCAACACTAACACAAGTGCGAAAAGTGGTTTTTCAACACTAACACAAGTGTGAAAAGTGGTTTTTCCACACTAATACAAGTGCAAAAGTGGTTTCCTGCACCAACACAAGTGCGAAAAGTGGTTTTTCAACACTAACACAAGTGCGAAAAGTGGTTTTTCAACACCATCACAAGTGTAAAAAGTGTTTTTTCCACACTAATACAAGTGCAAAAGTGGTTTCCTGCACCAACACAAGTGCGAAAAGTGGTTTTTCAACACTAACACAAGTGCGAAAAGTGGTTTTTCAACACTATCACAAGTGCAAAAAGTGTTTTTTCCACACTAATACAAGTGCAAAAGTGGTTTCCTACACCAACACAAGTGCGAAAAGTGGTTTTTCAACACTAACACGTGCGAAAAGTGGTTTTTCAACACTAACACAAGTGCGAAAAGTGGTTTTTCCACACTAATAAAAGTGCAAAAGTGGTTTCCTGCACCAACACAAGTGCGAAAAGTGGTTTTTCAACACTAACACATGTGCGACAAGTGGCTTTTGCCACACTAACACAGTGCGAAAAGTGGTTTTTCCACACTAATACAAGTGCAAAAGTGGTTTCCTGCACCAACACAAGTGCGAAAAGTGGTTTTTCAACACTATCACAAGTGCGAAAAGTGGTTTTTCCACACTAATACAAGTGCAAAAGTAGTTTCCTGCACCAACACAAGTGCGAAAAGTGGTTTTTCAACACTAACACAAGTGCGAAAAGTGGTTTTTGCCACACTAACACAGTGCGAAAAGTGGTTTTTCCACACTAATACAAGTGCAAAAGTGGTTTCCTGCACCAACACAAGTGCGAAAAGTGGTTTTTCAACACTATCACAAGTGCGAAAAGTGGTTTTTCCCACACTAATACAAGTGCAAAAGTGGTTTCCTGCACCAACACAAGTGCGAAAAGTGGTTTTTCAACACTAACACAAGTGCGAAAAGTGGTTTTTCAACACTATCACAAGTGCAAAAAGTGTTTTTCCACACTAATACAAGTGCAAAAGTGGTTTCCTGCACCAACACAAGTGCGAAAAGTGGTTTTTCAACACTAACACAAGTGCGAAAAGTGGTTTTTCAACACTAACACAAGCGCGAAAAGTGGTTTTTCAACACTAACACAAGTGCGAAAAGTTTTTCCACACTAATACAAGTGCAAAAGTGGTTTCCTGCACCAACACAAGTGCGAAAAGTGGTTTTTCAACACTAACACAAGTGCGAAAAGTGGTTTTTCAACACTAACACAAGTGCGAAAAGTGGTTTTTCCACACTAATACAAGTGCAAAAGTGGTTTCCTGCACCAACACAAGTGCGAAAAGTGGTTTTTCAACACGAACACAAGTGCGAAAAGTGGTTTTTCAACACTAATACAAGTGCGAAAAGTGGTTTTTCCACACTAATACAAGTGCAAAAGTGGTTTCCTGCACCAACACAAGTGCGAAAAGTGGTTTTTCAACACTAACACAAGTGCGAAAAGTGGTTTTTCAACACTAACACAAGTGCGAAAAGTGGTTTTTCCACACTAATACAAGTGCAAAAGTGGTTTCCTGCACCAACACCAGTGCGAAAAGTGGTTTTTCAACACTAACACAAGTGCGAAAAGTGGTTTTTCAACACTATCACAAGTGCAAAAAGTGTTTTTCCACACTAATACAAGTGCAAAAGTGGTTTCCTGCACCAACACAAGTGCGAAAAGTGGTTTTTCAACACTAACACAAGTGCGAAAAGTGGTTTTTCAACACTAATACAAGTGCAAAAGTGGTTTCCTGCACCAACACAAGTGCGAAAAGTGGTTTTTGAACACTAACACAAGTGCGAAAAGTGGTTTTTCAACACTAACACAAATGCGAAAAGTGGTTTTTCAACACTAACACAAGTGCAAAAAGTGTTTTTTCCACACTAATACAAGTGCAAAAGTGGTTTCCTGCACCAACACAAGTGTGAAAAGTGGTTTTTCAACACTAACACAAGTGCGAAACGTGGTTTTTCAACACTAACACAAGTGCGAAAAGTGGTTTTTCAACACTAACACAAGTGCGAAAAGTCGTTTTTCCACACTAATACAAGTGCAAAAGTGGTTTCCTGCACCAACACAAGTGCGAAAAGTGGTTTTTCAACACTAACACAAGTGCGAAAAGTGGTTTTTCAACACTATCACAAGTGCAAAAAGTGTTTTTTCCACACTAATACAAGTGCAAAAGTGGTTTCCTGCACCAACACAAGTGCGAAAAGTGGTTTTTCAACACTAACACAAGTGCGAAAAGTGGTTTTTCAACACTAACACAAGTGCGAAAAGTGGTTTTCCCACACTAATACAAGTGCAAAAGTGGTTTCCTGCACCAACACAAGTGCGAAAAGTGGTTTTTCAACACTAACACAAGTGCGAAAAGTGTTTTTTCAACACTATCACAAGTGCAAAAAGTGTTTTTTCCACACTATCACAAGTGCAAAAAGTGTTTTTTCCACACTAATACAAGTGCAAAAGTGGTTTCCTGCACCAACACAAGTGCGAAAAGTGGTTTTTCAACACTAACACAAGTGCGAAAAGTGGTTTTTCAACACTAACACAAGTGTGAAAAGTGGTTTTTCCACACTAATACAAGTGCAAAAGTGGTTTCCTGCACCAACACAAGTGCGAAAAGTGGTTTTTCAACACTAACACAAGTGCGAAAAGTGGTTTTTCAACACCATCACAAGTGTAAAAAGTGTTTTTTCCACACTAATACAAGTGCAAAAGTGGTTTCCTGCACCAACACAAGTGCGAAAAGTGGTTTTTCAACACTAACACAAGTGCGAAAAGTGGTTTTTCAACACTATCACAAGTGCAAAAAGTGTTTTTTCCACACTAATACAAGTGCAAAAGTGGTTTCCTACACCAACACAAGTGCGAAAAGTGGTTTTTCAACACTAACACGTGCGAAAAGTGGTTTTTAAACTCTAACACAAGTGCGAAAAGTGGTTTTTCCACACTAATACAAGTGCAAAAGTGGTTTCCTGCACCAACACAAGTGCGAAAAGTGGTTTTTCAACACTAACACAAGTGCGAAAAGTGGTTTTTCAACACTATCACAAGTGCAAAAAGTGTTTTTTCCACACTAATACAAGTGCAAAAGTGGTTTCCTGCACCAACACAAGTGCGAAAAGTGGTTTTTCAACATTAACACAAGTGCGAAAAGTGGTTTTTCAACACTATCACAAGTGCAAAAAGTGTTTTTTCCACACTGATACAAGTGCAAAAGTAGTTTCCTGCACCAACACAAGTGCGAAAAGTGGTTTTTCAACACTAACACAAGTGCGAAAAGTGGTTTTTGCCACACTAACACAGTGCGAAAAGTGGTTTTTCCACACTAATACAAGTGCAAAAGTGGTTTCCTGCACCAACACAAGTGCGAAAAGTGGTTTTTCAACACTAACACAAGTGCGAAAAGTTTTTCCACACTAATACAAGTGCAAAAGTGGTTTCCTGCACCAACACAAGTGCGAAAAGTGGTTTTTCAACACTAACACAAGTGCGAAAAGTGGTTTTTCAACACTAACACAAGTGCGAAAAGTGGTTTTTCCACACTAATACAAGTGCAAAAGTGGTTTCCTGCACCAACACAAGTGCGAAAAGTGGTTTTTCAACACTAACACAAGTGCGAAAAGTGGTTTTTCAACACTAATACAAGTGCGAAAAGTGGTTTTTCCACACTAATACAAGTGCAAAAGTGGTTTCCTGCACCAACACAAGTGCGAAAAGTGGTTTTTCAACACTAACACAAGTGCGAAAAGTGGTTTTTCAACACTAACACAAGTGCGAAAAGTGGTTTTCCACACTAATACAAGTGCAAAAGTGGTTTCCTGCACCAACACCAGTGCGAAAAGTGGTTTTTCAACACTAACACAAGTGCGAAAAGTGGTTTTTCAACACTATCACAAGTGCAAAAAGTGTTTTTCCACACTAATACAAGTGCAAAAGTGGTTTCCTGCACCAACACAAGTGCGAAAAGTGGTTTTTCAACACTAACACAAGTGCGAAAAGTGGTTTTTCAACACTAATACAAGTGCAAAAGTGGTTTCCTGCACCAACACAAGTGCGAAAAGTGGTTTTTGAACACTAACACAAGTGCGAAAAGTGGTTTTTCAACACTAACACAAATGCGAAAAGTGGTTTTTCAACACTAACACAAGTGCAAAAAGTGTTTTTTCCACACTAATACAAGTGCAAAAGTGGTTTCCTGCACCAACACAAGTGTGAAAAGTGGTTTTTCAACACTAACACAAGTGCGAAACGTGGTTTTTCAACACTAACACAAGTGCGAAAAGTGGTTTTTCAACACTAACACAAGTGCGAAAAGTCGTTTTTCCACACTAATACAAGTGCAAAAGTGGTTTCCTGCACCAACACAAGTGCGAAAAGTGGTTTTTCAACACTAACACAAGTGCGAAAAGTGGTTTTTCAACACTATCACAAGTGCAAAAAGTGTTTTTTCCACACTAATACAAGTGCAAAAGTGGTTTCCTGCACCAACACAAGTGCGAAAAGTGGTTTTTCAACACTAACACAAGTGCGAAAAGTGGTTTTTCAACACTAACACAAGTGCGAAAAGTGGTTTTCCCACACTAATACAAGTGCAAAAGTGGTTTCCTGCACCAACACAAGTGCGAAAAGTGGTTTTTCAACACTAACACAAGTGCGAAAAGTGTTTTTTCAACACTATCACAAGTGCAAAAAGTGTTTTTTCCACACTAATACAAGTGCAAAAGTGGTTTCCTGCACCAACACAAGTGCGAAAAGTGGTTTTTCAACACTAACACAAGTGCGAAAAGTGGTTTTTCAACACTAGCACAAGTGCGAAAAGTGTTTTTTCCACACTAATACAAGTGCAAACGTGGTTTCCTGCACCAACACAAGTGGGAAAAGTGGTTTTTCAACACTATCACAAGTGCGAAAAGTGGTTTTTCAACACTATCACAAGTGCAAAAAGTGTTTTTTCCACACTAATACAAGTGCAAAAGTGGTTTCCTGCACCAACACAAGTGCGAAAAGTGGTTTTTCAACACTAACACAAGTGCGAAAAGTGGTTTTTCAACACTAACACAAGTGTGAAAAGTGGTTTTTCCACACTAATACAAGTGCAAAAGTGGTTTCCTGCACCAACACAAGTGCGAAAAGTGGTTTTTCAACACTAACACAAGTGCGAAAAGTGGTTTTTCAACACCATCACAAGTGTAAAAAGTGTTTTTTCCACACTAATACAAGTGCAAAAGTGGTTTCCTGCACCAACACAAGTGCGAAAAGTGGTTTTTCAACACTAACACAAGTGCGAAAAGTGGTTTTTCAACACTATCACAAGTGCAAAAAGTGTTTTTTCCACACTAATACAAGTGCAAAAGTGGTTTCCTACACCAACACAAGTGCGAAAAGTGGTTTTTCAACACTAACACGTGCGAAAAGTGGTTTTTCAACACTAACACAAGTGCGAAAAGTGGTTTTTCCACACTAATAAAAGTGCAAAAGTGGTTTCCTGCACCAACACAAGTGCGAAAAGTGGTTTTTCAACACTAACACAAGTGCGAAAAGTGGTTTTTCAACACTAACACAAGTGCGAAAAGTGGTTTTTCAACACTAACACAAGTGCGAAAAGTGGTTTTTCCACACTAATACAAGTGCAAAAGTTGCTTCCTGCACCAACACAAGTGCGAAAAGTGGTTTTTCAACACTATCACAAGTGCAAAAAGTGGTTTTTCAACACTATCACAAGTGCAAAAAGTGTTTTTTCCACACTAATACAAGTGCAAAAGTGGTTTCCTGCACCAACACAAGTGCGAAAAGTGGTTTTTCAACACTAACACAAGTGCGAAAAGTAGTTTTTCAACACTAACACAAGTGCGAAAAGTGGTTTTTCCACACTAATACAAGTGCAAAAGTGGTTGCCTGCAGCAACACAAGTGCGAAAAGTGGTTTTTCAACACTAACACAAGTGCGAAAAGTGGTTTTTCAACACTATCACAAGTGCAAAAAGTGTTTTTTCCACACTAATACAAGTGCAAAAGTGGTTTCCTGCACCAACACAAGTGCGAAAAGTGGTTTTTCAACACTAACACAAGTGCGAAAAGTGGTTTTTCAACACTAACACAAGTGCGAAAAGTGGTTTTTCAACACTAGCACAAGTGCGAAAAGTGTTTTTTCCACACTAATACAAGTGCAAACGTGGTTTCCTGCACCAACACAAGTGGGAAAAGTGGTTTTTCAACATTAACACAAGTGCGAAAAGTGGTTTTTCAACACTAGCACAAGTGCGAAAAGTGTTTTTTCCACACTAATACAAGTGCAAACGTGGTTTCCTGCACCAACACAAGTGGGAAAAGTGGTTTTTCAACACTATCACAAGTGCGAAAAGTGGTTTTTCAACACTATCACAAGTGCAAAAAGTGTTTTTTCCACACTAATACAAGTGCAAAAGTGGTTTCCTGCACCAACACAAGTGCGAAAAGTGGTTTTTCAACACTAACACAAGTGCGAAAAGTGGTTTTTCAACACTAACACAAGTGTGAAAAGTGGTTTTTCCACACTAATACAAGTGCAAAAGTGGTTTCCTGCACCAACACAAGTGCGAAAAGTGGTTTTTCAACACTAACACAAGTGCGAAAAGTGGTTTTTCAACACCATCACAAGTGTAAAAAGTGTTTTTTCCACACTAATACAAGTGCAAAAGTGGTTTCCTGCACCAACACAAGTGCGAAAAGTGGTTTTTCAACACTAACACAAGTGCGAAAAGTGGTTTTTCAACACTATCACAAGTGCAAAAAGTGTTTTTTCCACACTAATACAAGTGCAAAAGTGGTTTCCTACACCAACACAAGTGCGAAAAGTGGTTTTTCAACACTAACACGTGCGAATAGTGGTTTTTCAACACTAACACAAGTGCGAAAAGTGGTTTTTCCACACTAATAAAAGTGCAAAAGTGGTTTCCTGCACCAACACAAGTGCGAAAAGTGGTTTTTCAACACTAACACAAGTGCGAAAAGTGGTTTTTCAACACTAACACAAGTGCGAAAAGTGGTTTTTCAACACTAACACAAGTGCGAAAAGTGGTTTTTCCACACTAATACAAGTGCAAAAGTTGCTTCCTGCACCAACACAAGTGCGAAAAGTGGTTTTTCAACACTATCACAAGTGCAAAAAGTGGTTTTTCAACACTATCACAAGTGCAAAAAGTGTTTTTTCCACACTAATACAAGTGCAAAAGTGGTTTCCTGCACCAACACAAGTGCGAAAAGTGGTTTTTCAACACTAACACAAGTGCGAAAAGTAGTTTTTCAACACTAACACAAGTGCGAAAAGTGGTTTTTCCACACTGAATACAAGTGCAAAAGTGGTTGCCTGCAGCAACACAAGTGCGAAAAGTGGTTTTTCAACACTAACACAAGTGCGAAAAGTGGTTTTTCAACACTATCACAAGTGCAAAAAGTGTTTTTTCCACACTAATACAAGTGCAAAAGTGGTTTCCTGCACCAACACAAGTGCGAAAAGTGGTTTTTCAACACTAACACAAGTGCGAAAAGTGGTTTTTCAACACTAACACAAGTGCGAAAAGTGGTTTTTCAACACTAACACAGGTGTGAAAAGTAGTTTTTCCACACTAATACAAGTGCAAAAGTGGTTCCCTGCACCAACACAAGTGCGAAAAGTGGTTTTTCAACACTAACACAAGTGCGAAAAGTGGTTTTTCAACACTATCACAAGTGCAAAAAGTGTTTTTCCACACTAATACAAGTGCAAAAGTGGTTTCCTACACCAACACAAGTGCGAAAAGTGGTTTTTCAACACTAACACATGTGCGAAAAGTGGTTTTTCAACACTAACACAAGTGCGAAAAGTTGTTTTTCCACACTAATACAAGTGCAAAAGTGGTTTCCTGCACCAACACAAGTGCGAAAAGTGGTTTTTCAACACTAACACAAGTGCGAAAAGTGGTTTTTCAACACTAACACAAGTGCGAAAAGTGGTTTTCCCACACTAATACAAGTGCAAAAGTGGTTTCCTGCACCAACACAAGTGCGAAAAGTGGTTTTTCAACACTAACACAAGTGCGAAAAGTGTTTTTTCAACACTATCACAAGTGCAAAAAGTGTTTTTTCCACACTAATACAAGTGCAAAAGGAGGTTTCCTGCACCAACACAAGTGCGAAAAGTGGTTTTTCAACACTAACACAAGTGCGAAAAGTGGTTTTTCAACACTAGCACAAGTGCGAAAAGTGTTTTTTCCACACTAATACAAGTGCAAACGTGGTTTCCTGCACCAACACAAGTGGGAAAAGTGGTTTTTCAACACTATCACAAGTGCGAAAAGTGGTTTTTCAACACTATCACAAGTGCAAAAAGTGTTTTTTCCACACTAATACAAGTGCAAAAGTGGTTTCCTGCACCAACACAAGTGCGAAAAGTGGTTTTTCAACACTAACACAAGTGCGAAAAGTGGTTTTTCAACACTAACACAAGTGTGAAAAGTGGTTTTTCCACACTAATACAAGTGCAAAAGTGGTTTCCTGCACCAACACAAGTGCGAAAAGTGGTTTTTCAACACTAACACAAGTGCGAAAAGTGGTTTTTCAACACCATCACAAGTGTAAAAAGTGTTTTTTCCACACTAATACAAGTGCAAAAGTGGTTTCCTGCACCAACACAAGTGCGAAAAGTGGTTTTTCAACACTAACACAAGTGCGAAAAGTGGTTTTTCAACACTATCACAAGTGCAAAAAGTGTTTTTTCCACACTAATACAAGTGCAAAAGTGGTTTCCTACACCAACACAAGTGCGAAAAGTGGTTTTTCAACACTAACACGTGCGAAAAGTGGTTTTTCAACACTAACACAAGTGCGAAAAGTGGTTTTTCCACACTAATAAAAGTGCAAAAGTGGTTTCCTGCACCAACACAAGTGCGAAAAGTGGTTTTTCAACACTAACACAAGTGCGAAAAGTGGTTTTTCAACACTAACACAAGTGCGAAAAGTGGTTTTTCAACACTAACACAAGTACGAAAAGTGGTTTTTCCACACTAATACAAGTGCAAAAGTTGCTTCCTGCACCAACACAAGTGCGAAAAGTGGTTTTGTTTTTCAACACTATCACAAGTGCAAAATGGATTTTCAAACACTATCACAAGTGCAAAAAGTGTTTTTTCCACACTAATACAAGTGCAAAAGTGGTTGCACCAACACAAGTGCGAAAAGTGGTTTTTCAACACTAACACAAGTGCGAAAAGTAGTTTTTCAACACTAACACAAGTGCGAAAAGTGGTTTTTCCACACTAATACAAGTGCAAAAGTGGTTGCCTGCAGCAACACAAGTGCGAAAAGTGGTTTTTCAACACTAACACAAGTGCGAAAAGTGGTTTTTCAACACTATCACAAGTGCAAAAAGTGTTTTTTCCACACTAATACAAGTGCAAAAGTGGTTTCCTGCACCAACACAAGTGCGAAAAGTGGTTTTTCAACACTAACACAAGTGCGAAAAGTGGTTTTTCAACACTAACACAAGTGCGAAAAGTGGTTTTTCAACACTAGCACAAGTGCGAAAAGTGTTTTTTCCACACTAATACAAGTGCAAACGTGGTTTCCTGCACCAACACAAGTGGGAAAAGTGGTTTTTCAACACTAACACAAGTGCGAAAAGTGGTTTTTCAACACTAACACAAGTGCGAAAAGTGGTTTTTCAACACTAGCACAAGTGCGAAAAGTGTTTTTTCCACACTAATACAAGTGCAAACGTGGTTTCCTGCACCAACACAAGTGGGAAAAGTGGTTTTTCAACACTATCACAAGTGCGAAAAGTGGTTTTTCAACACTATCACAAGTGCAAAAAGTGTTTTTTCCACACTAATACAAGTGCAAAAGTGGTTTCCTGCACCAACACAAGTGCGAAAAGTGGTTTTTCAACACTAACACAAGTGCGAAAAGTGGTTTTTCAACACTAACACAAGTGTGAAAAGTGGTTTTTCCACACTAATACAAGTGCAAAAGTGGTTTCCTGCACCAACACAAGTGCGAAAAGTGGTTTTTCAACACTAACACAAGTGCGAAAAGTGGTTTTTCAACACCATCACAAGTGTAAAAAGTGTTTTTTCCACACTAATACAAGTGCAAAAGTGGTTTCCTGCACCAACACAAGTGCGAAAAGTGGTTTTTCAACACTAACACAAGTGCGAAAAGTGGTTTTTCAACACTATCACAAGTGCAAAAAGTGTTTTTTCCACACTAATACAAGTGCAAAAGTGGTTTCCTACACCAACACAAGTGCGAAAAGTGGTTTTTCAACACTAACACGTGCGAAAAGTGGTTTTTCAACACTAACACAAGTGCGAAAAGTGGTTTTTCCACACTAATAAAAGTGCAAAAGTGGTTTCCTGCACCAACACAAGTGCGAAAAGTGGTTTTTCAACACTAACACAAGTGCGAAAAGTGGTTTTTCAACACTAACACAAGTGCGAAAAGTGGTTTTTCAACACTAACACAAGTGCGAAAAGTGGTTTTTCCACACTAATACAAGTGCAAAAGTTGCTTCTGCACCAACACAAGTGCGAAAAGTGGTTTTTCAACACTATCACAAGTGCAAAAAGTGGTTTTTCAACACTATCACAAGTGCAAAAAGTGTTTTTTCCACACTAATACAAGTGCAAAAGTGGTTTCCTGCACCAACACAAGTGCGAAAAGTGGTTTTTCAACACTAACACAAGTGCGAAAAGTAGTTTTTCAACACTAACACAAGTGCGAAAAGTGGTTTTTCCACACTAATACAAGTGCAAAAGTGGTTGCCTGCAGCAACACAAGTGCGAAAAGTGGTTTTTCAACACTAACACAAGTGCGAAAAGTGGTTTTTCAACACTATCACAAGTGCAAAAAGTGTTTTTTCCACACTAATACAAGTGCAAAAGTGGTTTCCTGCACCAACACAAGTGCGAAAAGTGGTTTTTCAACACTAACACAAGTGCGAAAAGTGGTTTTTCAACACTAACACAAGTGCGAAAAGTGGTTTTTCAACACTAGCACAAGTGCGAAAAGTGTTTTTTCCACACTAATACAAGTGCAAACGTGGTTTCCTGCACCAACACAAGTGGGAAAAGTGGTTTTTCAACATTAACACAAGTGCGAAAAGTGGTTTTTCAACACTAGCACAAGTGCGAAAAGTGTTTTTTCCACACTAATACAAGTGCAAACGTGGTTTCCTGCACCAACACAAGTGGGAAAAGTGGTTTTTCAACACTATCACAAGTGCGAAAAGTGGTTTTTCAACACTATCACAAGTGCAAAAAGTGTTTTTTCCACACTAATACAAGTGCAAAAGTGGTTTCCTGCACCAACACAAGTGCGAAAAGTGGTTTTTCAACACTAACACAAGTGCGAAAAGTGGTTTTTCAACACTAACACAAGTGTGAAAAGTGGTTTTTCCACACTAATACAAGTGCAAAAGTGGTTTCCTGCACCAACACAAGTGCGAAAAGTGGTTTTTCAACACTAACACAAGTGCGAAAAGTGGTTTTTCAACACCATCACAAGTGTAAAAAGTGTTTTTTCCACACTAATACAAGTGCAAAAGTGGTTTCCTGCACCAACACAAGTGCGAAAAGTGGTTTTTCAACACTAACACAAGTGCGAAAAGTGGTTTTTCAACACTATCACAAGTGCAAAAAGTGTTTTTTCCACACTAATACAAGTGCAAAAGTGGTTTCCTACACCAACACAAGTGCGAAAAGTGGTTTTTCAACACTAACACGTGCGAATAGTGGTTTTTCAACACTAACACAAGTGCGAAAAGTGGTTTTTCCACACTAATAAAAGTGCAAAAGTGGTTTCCTGCACCAACACAAGTGCGAAAAGTGGTTTTTCAACACTAACACAAGTGCGAAAAGTGGTTTTTCAACACTAACACAAGTGCGAAAAGTGGTTTTTCAACACTAACACAAGTGCGAAAAGTGGTTTTTCCACACTAATACAAGTGCAAAAGTTGCTTCCTGCACCAACACAAGTGCGAAAAGTGGTTTTTCAACACTATCACAAGTGCAAAAAGTGGTTTTTCAACACTATCACAAGTGCAAAAAGTGTTTTTTCCACACTAATACAAGTGCAAAAGTGGTTTCCTGCACCAACACAAGTGCGAAAAGTGGTTTTTCAACACTAACACAAGTGCGAAAAGTAGTTTTTCAACACTAACACAAGTGCGAAAAGTGGTTTTTCCACACTAATACAAGTGCAAAAGTGGTTGCCTGCAGCAACACAAGTGCGAAAAGTGGTTTTTCAACACTAACACAAGTGCGAAAAGTGGTTTTTCAACACTATCACAAGTGCAAAAAGTGTTTTTTCCACACTAATACAAGTGCAAAAGTGGTTTCCTGCACCAACACAAGTGCGAAAAGTGGTTTTTCAACACTAACACAAGTGCGAAAAGTGGTTTTTCAACACTAACACAAGTGCGAAAAGTGGTTTTTCAACACTAACACAGGTGTGAAAAGTAGTTTTTCCACACTAATACAAGTGCAAAAGTGGTTCCCTGCACCAACACAAGTGCGAAAAGTGGTTTTTCAACACTAACACAAGTGCGAAAAGTGGTTTTTCAACACTATCACAAGTGCAAAAAGTGTTTTTCCACACTAATACAAGTGCAAAAGTGGTTTCCTACACCAACACAAGTGCGAAAAGTGGTTTTTCAACACTAACACATGTGCGAAAAGTGGTTTTTCAACACTAACACAAGTGCGAAAAGTTGTTTTTCCACACTAATACAAGTGCAAAAGTGGTTTCCTGCACCAACACAAGTGCGAAAAGTGGTTTTTCAACACTAACACAAGTGCGAAAAGTGGTTTTTCAACACTAACACAAGTGCGAAAAGTGGTTTTCCCACACTAATACAAGTGCAAAAGTGGTTTCCTGCACCAACACAAGTGCGAAAAGTGGTTTTTCAACACTAACACAAGTGCGAAAAGTGTTTTTTCAACACTATCACAAGTGCAAAAAGTGTTTTTTCCACACTAATACAAGTGCAAAAGTGGTTTCCTGCACCAACACAAGTGCGAAAAGTGGTTTTTCAACACTAACACAAGTGCGAAAAGTGGTTTTTCAACACTAGCACAAGTGCGAAAAGTGTTTTTTCCACACTAATACAAGTGCAAACGTGGTTTCCTGCACCAACACAAGTGGGAAAAGTGGTTTTTCAACACTATCACAAGTGCGAAAAGTGGTTTTTCAACACTATCACAAGTGCAAAAAGTGTTTTTTCCACACTAATACAAGTGCAAAAGTGGTTTCCTGCACCAACACAAGTGCGAAAAGTGGTTTTTCAACACTAACACAAGTGCAAAAGTGGTTTCCTACACCAACACAAGTGCGAAAAGTGGTTTTTCAACACTAACACGTGCGAAAAGTGGTTTTTCAACACTAACACAAGTGCGAAAAGTGGTTTTTCCACACTAATAAAAGTGCAAAAGTGGTTTCCTGCACCAACACAAGTGCGAAAAGTGGTTTTTCAACACTAACACAAGTGCGAAAAGTGGTTTTTCAACACTAACACAAGTGCGAAAAGTGGTTTTTCAACACTAACACAAGTACGAAAAGTGGTTTTTCCACACTAATACAAGTGCAAAAGTTGCTTCCTGCACCAACACAAGTGCGAAAAGTGGTTTTTCAACACTATCACAAGTGCAAAAATGGTTTTTCAACACTATCACAAGTGCAAAAAGTGTTTTTTCCACACTAATACAAGTGCAAAAGTGGTTTCCTGCACCAACACAAGTGCGAAAAGTGGTTTTTCAACACTAACACAAGTGCGAAAAGTAGTTTTTCAACACTAACACAAGTGCGAAAAGTGGTTTTTCCACACTAATACAAGTGCAAAAGTGGTTGCCTGCAGCAACACAAGTGCGAAAAGTGGTTTTTCAACACTAACACAAGTGCGAAAAGTGGTTTTTCAACACTATCACAAGTGCAAAAAGTGTTTTTTCCACACTAATACAAGTGCAAAAGTGGTTTCCTGCACCAACACAAGTGCGAAAAGTGGTTTTTCAACACTAACACAAGTGCGAAAAGTGGTTTTTCAACACTAACACAAGTGCGAAAAGTGGTTTTTCAACACTAGCACAAGTGCGAAAAGTGTTTTTTCCACACTAATACAAGTGCAAACGTGGTTTCCTGCACCAACACAAGTGGGAAAAGTGGTTTTTCAACACTAACACAAGTGCGAAAAGTGGTTTTTCAACACTAACACAAGTGCGAAAAGTGGTTTTTCAACACTAGCACAAGTGCGAAAAGTGTTTTTTCCACACTAATACAAGTGCAAACGTGGTTTCCTGCACCAACACAAGTGGGAAAAGTGGTTTTTCAACACTATCACAAGTGCGAAAAGTGGTTTTTCAACACTATCACAAGTGCAAAAAGTGTTTTTTCCACACTAATACAAGTGCAAAAGTGGTTTCCTGCACCAACACAAGTGCGAAAAGTGGTTTTTCAACACTAACACAAGTGCGAAAAGTGGTTTTTCAACACTAACACAAGTGTGAAAAGTGGTTTTTCCACACTAATACAAGTGCAAAAGTGGTTTCCTGCACCAACACAAGTGCGAAAAGTGGTTTTTCAACACTAACACAAGTGCGAAAAGTGGTTTTTCAACACCATCACAAGTGTAAAAAGTGTTTTTTCCACACTAATACAAGTGCAAAAGTGGTTTCCTGCACCAACACAAGTGCGAAAAGTGGTTTTTCAACACTAACACAAGTGCGAAAAGTGGTTTTTCAACACTATCACAAGTGCAAAAAGTGTTTTTTCCACACTAATACAAGTGCAAAAGTGGTTTCCTACACCAACACAAGTGCGAAAAGTGGTTTTTCAACACTAACACGTGCGAAAAGTGGTTTTTCAACACTAACACAAGTGCGAAAAGTGGTTTTTCCACACTAATAAAAGTGCAAAAGTGGTTTCCTGCACCAACACAAGTGCGAAAAGTGGTTTTTCAACACTAACACAAGTGCGAAAAGTGGTTTTTCAACACTAACACAAGTGCGAAAAGTGGTTTTTCAACACTAACACAAGTGCGAAAAGTGGTTTTTCCACACTAATACAAGTGCAAAAGTTGCTTCCTGCACCAACACAAGTGCGAAAAGTGGTTTTTCAACACTATCACAAGTGCAAAAAGTGGTTTTTCAACACTATCACAAGTGCAAAAAGTGTTTTTTCCACACTAATACAAGTGCAAAAGTGGTTTCCTGCACCAACACAAGTGCGAAAAGTGGTTTTTCAACACTAACACAAGTGCGAAAAGTAGTTTTTCAACACTAACACAAGTGCGAAAAGTGGTTTTTCCACACTAATACAAGTGCAAAAGTGGTTGCCTGCAGCAACACAAGTGCGAAAAGTGGTTTTTCAACACTAACACAAGTGCGAAAAGTGGTTTTTCAACACTATCACAAGTGCAAAAAGTGTTTTTTCCACACTAATACAAGTGCAAAAGTGGTTTCCTGCACCAACACAAGTGCGAAAAGTGGTTTTTCAACACTAACACAAGTGCGAAAAGTGGTTTTTCAACACTAACACAAGTGCGAAAAGTGGTTTTTCAACACTAGCACAAGTGCGAAAAGTGTTTTTTCCACACTAATACAAGTGCAAACGTGGTTTCCTGCACCAACACAAGTGGGAAAAGTGGTTTTTCAACATTAACACAAGTGCGAAAAGTGGTTTTTCAACACTAGCACAAGTGCGAAAAGTGTTTTTTCCACACTAATACAAGTGCAAACGTGGTTTCCTGCACCAACACAAGTGGGAAAAGTGGTTTTTCAACACTATCACAAGTGCGAAAAGTGGTTTTTCAACACTATCACAAGTGCAAAAAGTGTTTTTTCCACACTAATACAAGTGCAAAAGTGGTTTCCTGCACCAACACAAGTGCGAAAAGTGGTTTTTCAACACTAACACAAGTGCGAAAAGTGGTTTTTCAACACTAACACAAGTGTGAAAAGTGGTTTTTCCACACTAATACAAGTGCAAAAGTGGTTTCCTGCACCAACACAAGTGCGAAAAGTGGTTTTTCAACACTAACACAAGTGCGAAAAGTGGTTTTTCAACACCATCACAAGTGTAAAAAGTGTTTTTTCCACACTAATACAAGTGCAAAAGTGGTTTCCTGCACCAACACAAGTGCGAAAAGTGGTTTTTCAACACTAACACAAGTGCGAAAAGTGGTTTTTCAACACTATCACAAGTGCAAAAAGTGTTTTTTCCACACTAATACAAGTGCAAAAGTGGTTTCCTACACCAACACAAGTGCGAAAAGTGGTTTTTCAACACTAACACGTGCGAATAGTGGTTTTTCAACACTAACACAAGTGCGAAAAGTGGTTTTTCCACACTAATAAAAGTGCAAAAGTGGTTTCCTGCACCAACACAAGTGCGAAAAGTGGTTTTTCAACACTAACACAAGTGCGAAAAGTGGTTTTTCAACACTAACACAAGTGCGAAAAGTGGTTTTTCAACACTAACACAAGTGCGAAAAGTGGTTTTTCCACACTAATACAAGTGCAAAAGTTGCTTCCTGCACCAACACAAGTGCGAAAAGTGGTTTTTCAACACTATCACAAGTGCAAAAAGTGGTTTTTCAACACTATCACAAGTGCAAAAAGTGTTTTTTTCCACACTAATACAAGTGCAAAAGTGGTTTCCTGCACCAACACAAGTGCGAAAAGTGGTTTTTCAACACTAACACAAGTGCGAAAAGTAGTTTTTCAACACTAACACAAGTGCGAAAAGTGGTTTTTCCACACTAATACAAGTGCAAAAGTGGTTGCCTGCAGCAACACAAGTGCGAAAAGTGGTTTTTCAACACTAACACAAGTGCGAAAAGTGGTTTTTCAACACTATCACAAGTGCAAAAAGTGTTTTTTCCACACTAATACAAGTGCAAAAGTGGTTTCCTGCACCAACACAAGTGCGAAAAGTGGTTTTTCAACACTAACACAAGTGCGAAAAGTGGTTTTTCAACACTAACACAAGTGCGAAAAGTGGTTTTTCAACACTAACACAGGTGTGAAAAGTAGTTTTTCCACACTAATACAAGTGCAAAAGTGGTTCCCTGCACCAACACAAGTGCGAAAAGTGGTTTTTCAACACTAACACAAGTGCGAAAAGTGGTTTTTCAACACTATCACAAGTGCAAAAAGTGTTTTTCCACACTAATACAAGTGCAAAAGTGGTTTCCTACACCAACACAAGTGCGAAAAGTGGTTTTTCAACACTAACACATGTGCGAAAAGTGGTTTTTCAACACTAACACAAGTGCGAAAAGTTGTTTTTCCACACTAATACAAGTGCAAAAGTGGTTTCCTGCACCAACACAAGTGCGAAAAGTGGTTTTTCAACACTAACACAAGTGCGAAAAGTGGTTTTTCAACACTAACACAAGTGCGAAAAGTGGTTTTCCCACACTAATACAAGTGCAAAAGTGGTTTCCTGCACCAACACAAGTGCGAAAAGTGGTTTTTCAACACTAACACAAGTGCGAAAAGTGTTTTTTCAACACTATCACAAGTGCAAAAAGTGTTTTTTCCACACTAATACAAGTGCAAAAGTGGTTTCCTGCACCAACACAAGTGCGAAAAGTGGTTTTTCAACACTAACACAAGTGCGAAAAGTGGTTTTTCAACACTAGCACAAGTGCGAAAAGTGTTTTTTCCACACTAATACAAGTGCAAACGTGGTTTCCTGCACCAACACAAGTGGGAAAAGTGGTTTTTCAACACTATCACAAGTGCGAAAAGTGGTTTTTCAACACTATCACAAGTGCAAAAAGTGTTTTTTCCACACTAATACAAGTGCAAAAGTGGTTTCCTGCACCAACACAAGTGCGAAAAGTGGTTTTTCAACACTAACACAAGTGCGAAAAGTGGTTTTTCAACACTAACACAAGTGTGAAAAGTGGTTTTTCCACACTAATACAAGTGCAAAAGTGGTTTCCTGCACCAACACAAGTGCGAAAAGTGGTTTTTCAACACTAACACAAGTGCGAAAAGTGGTTTTTCAACACCATCACAAGTGTAAAAAGTGTTTTTTCCACACTAATACAAGTGCAAAAGTGGTTTCCTGCACCAACACAAGTGCGAAAAGTGGTTTTTCAACACTAACACAAGTGCGAAAAGTGGTTTTTCAACACTATCACAAGTGCAAAAAGTGTTTTTTCCACACTAATACAAGTGCAAAAGTGGTTTCCTACACCAACACAAGTGCGAAAAGTGGTTTTTCAACACTAACACGTGCGAAAAGTGGTTTTTCAACACTAACACAAGTGCGAAAAGTGGTTTTTCCACACTAATAAAAGTGCAAAAGTGGTTTCCTGCACCAACACAAGTGCGAAAAGTGGTTTTTCAACACTAACACAAGTGCGAAAAGTGGTTTTTCAACACTAACACAAGTGCGAAAAGTGGTTTTTCAACACTAACACAAGTACGAAAAGTGGTTTTTCCACACTAATACAAGTGCAAAAGTTGCTTCCTGCACCAACACAAGTGCGAAAAGTGGTTTTTCAACACTATCACAAGTGCAAAAATGGTTTTTCAACACTATCACAAGTGCAAAAAGTGTTTTTTCCACACTAATACAAGTGCAAAAGTGGTTTCCTGCACCAACACAAGTGCGAAAAGTGGTTTTTCAACACTAACACAAGTGCGAAAAGTAGTTTTTCAACACTAACACAAGTGCGAAAAGTGGTTTTTCCACACTAATACAAGTGCAAAAGTGGTTGCCTGCAGCAACACAAGTGCGAAAAGTGGTTTTTCAACACTAACACAAGTGCGAAAAGTGGTTTTTCAACACTATCACAAGTGCAAAAAGTGTTTTTTCCACACTAATACAAGTGCAAAAGTGGTTTCCTGCACCAACACAAGTGCGAAAAGTGGTTTTTCAACACTAACACAAGTGCGAAAAGTGGTTTTTCAACACTAACACAAGTGCGAAAAGTGGTTTTTCAACACTAGCACAAGTGCGAAAAGTGTTTTTTCCACACTAATACAAGTGCAAACGTGGTTTCCTGCACCAACACAAGTGGGAAAAGTGGTTTTTCAACACTAACACAAGTGCGAAAAGTGGTTTTTCAACACTAACACAAGTGCGAAAAGTGGTTTTTCAACACTAGCACAAGTGCGAAAAGTGTTTTTTCCACAATAATACAAGTGCAAACGTGGTTTCCTGCACCAACACAAGTGGGAAAAGTGGTTTTTCAACACTATCACAAGTGCGAAAAGTGGTTTTTCAACACTATCACAAGTGCAAAAAGTGTTTTTTCCACACTAATACAAGTGCAAAAGTGGTTTCCTGCACCAACACAAGTGCGAAAAGTGGTTTTTCAACACTAACACAAGTGCGAAAAGTGGTTTTTCAACACTAACACAAGTGTGAAAAGTGGTTTTTCCACACTAATACAAGTGCAAAAGTGGTTTCCTGCACCAACACAAGTGCGAAAAGTGGTTTTTCAACACTAACACAAGTGCGAAAAGTGGTTTTTCAACACCATCACAAGTGTAAAAAGTGTTTTTTCCACACTAATACAAGTGCAAAAGTGGTTTCCTGCACCAACACAAGTGCGAAAAGTGGTTTTTCAACACTAACACAAGTGCGAAAAGTGGTTTTTCAACACTATCACAAGTGCAAAAAGTGTTTTTTCCACACTAATACAAGTGCAAAAGTGGTTTCCTACACCAACACAAGTGCGAAAAGTGGTTTTTCAACACTAACACGTGCGAAAAGTGGTTTTTCAACACTAACACAAGTGCGAAAAGTGGTTTTTCCACACTAATAAAAGTGCAAAAGTGGTTTCCTGCACCAACACAAGTGCGAAAAGTGGTTTTTCAACACTAACACAAGTGCGAAAAGTGGTTTTTCAACACTAACACAAGTGCGAAAAGTGGTTTTTCAACACTAACACAAGTGCGAAAAGTGGTTTTTCCACACTAATACAAGTGCGAAAAGTGGTTTTTCAACACTATCACAAGTGCAAAAAGTGGTTTTTCCACACCAACACAAGTGCGAAAAGTGGTTTTTCAACACTATCACAAGTGCAAAAAGTGGTTTTTCAACACTATCACAAGTGCAAAAAGTGTTTTTTCCACACTAATACAAGTGCAAAAGTGGTTTCCTGCACCAACACAAGTGCGAAAAGTGGTTTTTCAACACTAACACAAGTGCGAAAAGTAGTTTTTCAACACTAACACAAGTGCGAAAAGTGGTTTTTCCACACTAATACAAGTGCAAAAGTGGTTGCCTGCAGCAACACAAGTGCGAAAAGTGGTTTTTCAACACTAACACAAGTGCGAAAAGTGGTTTTTCAACACTATCACAAGTGCAAAAAGTGTTTTTTCCACACTAATACAAGTGCAAAAGTGGTTTCCTGCACCAACACAAGTGCGAAAAGTGGTTTTTCAACACTAACACAAGTGCGAAAAGTGGTTTTTCAACACTAACACAAGTGCGAAAAGTGGTTTTTCAACACTAACACAGGTGTGAAAAGTAGTTTTTCCACACTAATACAAGTGCAAAAGTGGTTCCCTGCACCAACACAAGTGCGAAAAGTGGTTTTTCAACACTAACACAAGTGCGAAAAGTGGTTTTTCAACACTATCACAAGTGCAAAAAGTGTTTTTTCCACACTAATACAAGTGCAAAAGTGGTTTCCTACACCAACACAAGTGCGAAAAGTGGTTTTTCAACACTAACACATGTGCGAAAAGTGGTTTTTCAACACTAACACAAGTGCGAAAAGTTGTTTTTCCACACTAATACAAGTGCAAAAGTGGTTTCCTGCACCAACACAAGTGCGAAAAGTGGTTTTTCAACACGAACACAAGTGCGAAAAGTGGTTTTTCAACACTAATACAAGTGCGAAAAGTGGTTTTTCAACACTAACACAAGTACGAAAAGTGGTTTTTCAACACTAACACAAGTGCGAAAAGTGTTTTTTCCACACTAATACAAGTGGAAAAGTGGTTTCTTGCACCAACACAAGTGCGAAAAGTGGTTTTACAACACCAACACAAGTGCGAAAAGTGGTTTTTCAACACTAACAAAAGTGCGAAATGTGGTTTTTCAACACTATCACAAGTGCAAAAAGTGTTTTTCCACACTAATGCAAGTGCAAAAGTGGTTTCCTGCACCAACACAAGTGCGAAAAGTGGTTTTTCAACACTAACACAAGTGCGAAAAGTGGTTTTTCAACACTAACACAAGTGCGAAAAGTGTTTTTTCCATACTAATACAAGTGCAAAAGTGGTTTCCTGCACCAACACAAGTGCGAAAGGTGGTTTTTCAACACTAACACAAGTGCGAAAAGTGGTTTTTCAACACTAACACAAGTGCGAAAAGTGGTTTTTCAACACTATCACAAGTGCAAAAAGTGTTTTTTCCACACTAATACAAGTGCAAAAGTGGTTTCCTGCACCAACACATGTGCGAAAAGTGGTTTTTCAACACTAACACAAGTGCGCAACGTGGTTTTTCAACACTAACACAAGTGCGAAGAGTGGTTTTTCCACACTAATACAAGTGCAAAAGTGGTTTCCTGCACCAACACAAGTGCAAAAAGTGGTTTTTCAACACTAACACAAGTGCGAAAAGTGGTTTTTCAACACTAACACAAGTGCGAAAAGTGGTTTTTGCACACTAATACAAGTGCAAAAGTGGTTTCCTGCACCAACACAAGTGCGAAAAGTGGTTTTTCAACACTAACACAAGTGCGAAAAGTGGTTTTTCAACACTATCACAAGTGCAAAAAGTGTTTTTTCCACACTAATACAAGTGCAAAAGTGGTTTCCTGCACCAACACAAGTGCGAAAAGTGGTTTTTCAACACTAACACAAGTGCGAAAAGTGGTTTTTCAACACTAACACAAGTGCGAAAAGTGGTTTTTCCACACTAATACAAGTGCAATAGTGGTTTCCTGCACCAACACCAGTGCGAAAAGTGGTTTTTTCAACACTAACACTAGTGCGAAACGTGGTTTTTCAACACTATTGCAAGTGCAAAAAGTGTTTTTTCAACACTAATACAAGTGCAAAAGTGGTTTTCTGCACCAACACAAGTGCGAAAAGTGGTTTTTCAACACTAACACAAGTGCGAAAAGTGGGTTTTCAACACTAACACAAGTGCGAAAAGTGGTTTTTGAACACTAACACAAGTGCGAAAAGTGGTTTTTCCACACTAACACAAGTGCAAAAAGTGTTTTTTCCACACTAATACAAGTGCAAAAGTGGTTTCCTGCACCAACACAAGTGTGAAAAGTGGTTTTTCAACACGAACACAAGTGCGAAAAGTGGTTTTTCAACACTAACACAAGTGCGAAAAGTGGTTTTTCCACACTAATACAAGTGCAAAAGTGGTTTCCTGCACCAACACAAGTGTGAAAGTGGTTTTTTCAACACTAACACAAGTGCGAAAAGTGGTTTTTCAACACTAACACAAGTGCGAAAAGTGGTTTTTCCACACTAATACAAGTGCAAAAGTGGTTTCCTGCACCAACACAAGTGCGAAAAGTGGTTTTTCAACACTAACACAAGTGCGAAAAGTGTTTTTTCAACACTATCACAAGTGCAAAAAGTGTTTTTTCCACACTAATACAAGTGCAAAAGTGGTTTCTGCACCAACACAAGTGCGAAAAGTGGTTTTTCAACATTAACACAAGTGCGAAAAGTGGTTTTTCAACACTAACACAGTGCGAAAAGTGGTTTTTCCACACTAATACAAGTGCAAAAGTGGTTTCCTGCACCAACACAAGTTTGAAAAGTGGTTTTTCAACACTATCACAAGTGCGAAAAGTGGCTTTTCCACACTAATACAAGTGCAAAAGTGGTTTGCTGCACCAAAACAAGTGCGAAAAGTGGTTTTTCAACACTAACACAAGTGCGAAAAGTGGTTTTTCAACACTAACACAAGTGCGAAAAGTGGTTTTTCCACACTAATACAAGTGCAAAAGTGGTTTCCTGCACCAACACAAGTGCGAAAAGTGGTTTTTCAACACTAACACAAGTGCGAAAAGTGTTTTTTCAACACTATCACAAGTGCAAAAAGTGTTTTTTCCACACTAATACAAGTGCAAAAGTGGTTTCTTGCACCAACACAAGTGTGAAAAGTGGTTTTTCAACACTAACACAAGTGCGAAAAGTGGTTTTTCAACACTAGCACAAGTGCGAAAAGTGTTTTTTCCACACTAATACAAGTGCAAACGTGGTTTCCTGCACCAACACAAGTGCGAAAAGTGGTTTTTCAACACTATCACAAGTGCGAAAAGTGGTTTTTCAACACTATCACAAGCGCAAAAAGTGTTTTTTCCACACTAATACAAGTGCAAAAGTGGTTTCCTGCACCAACACAAGTGCGAAAAGTGGTTTTTCAACACTAACACAAGTGCGAAAAGTGGTTTTTCAACACTAACACAAGTGCGAAAAGTGGTTTTTCCACACTAATACAAGTGCAAAAGTAGTTTCCTGCACCAACACAAGTGCGAAAAGTGGTTTTTCAACACTAACACAAGTGCGAAAAGTGGTTTTTCAACACTATCACAAGTGCAAAAAGTGTTTTTTCCACACTAATACAAGTGCAAAAGTGGTTTCCTGCACCAACACAGTGCGAAAAGTGGTTTTTCAACACTAACACAAGTGCGAAAAGTGGTTTTTCAACACTATCACAAGTGCAAAAAGTGTTTTTTCCACACTAATACAAGTGCAAAAGTGGTTTCCTACACCAACACAAGTGCGAAAAGTGGGTTTTCAACACTAACACGTGCGAAAAGTGGTTTTTCAACACTAACACAAGTGCGAAAATTGGTTTTTCCACACTAATACAAGTGCAAAAGTGGTTTCCTGCACCAACACAAGTGCGAAAAGTGTTTTTTTCAACACTAACACAAGTGCGAAAAGTGGTTTTTCAACACTAACACAAGTGCGAAAAGTGGTTTTTCAACACTAACACAAGTGCGAAAAGTGGTTTTTCCACACGAATACAAGTGCAAAAGTTGTTTCCTGCACCAACACAAGTGCGAAAAGTGGTTTTTCAACACTATCATAAGTGCGAAAAGTGGTTTTTCAACACTATCACAGGTGCAAAAAGTGTTTTTTCCACACTAATACAAGTGCAAAAGTGGTTTCCTGCACCAACACAAGTGCGAAAAGTGGTTTTTCAACACTAACACAAGTGCGAAAAGTGGTTTTTCAACACTAACACAAGTGCGAAAAGTGGTTTTTCAACACTAATACAAGTGCGAAAAGTGGTTTTTCCACACTAATACAAGTGCAAAAGTGGTTTCCTGCACCAACACAAGTGCGAAAAGTGGTTTTTCAACACTAACACAAGTGCGAAAAGTGGTTTTTCAACACTAACACAAGTGCGAAAAGTGGTTTTTCCACACTAATACAAGTGCAAAAGTGGTTTCCTGCACCAACACCAGTGCGAAAAGTGGTATTTCAACACTAACACAAGTGTGAAAAGTGGTTTTTCAACACTAACACAAGTGCGAAAAGTGGTTTTCCCACACTAATACAAGTGCGAAAAGTGGTTTTTCAACACTATCACAAGTGCAAAAAGTGTTTTTTCCACACTAATACAAGTGCAAAAGTGGTTTCCTGCACCAACACAAGTGCGAAAAGTGGTTTTTCAACACTAACACAAGTGCGAAAAGTTGTTTTTCAACACTAACACAAGTGCGAAAAGTTGTTTTTTCAAACTAATACAAGTGCGAAAAGTGGTTTTTCAACACTAAAACAAGTGCGAAAAGTGGTTTTTCCACACTAATACAAGTGCAAAAGTGGTTTCCTTCACCAACACAAATGCGAAAAGTGATTTTTCAACACTAACACAAGTGCGAAAAGTGGTTTTTCAACACTATCACAAGTGCAAAAAGTGTTTTTTCCACACTAATACAAGTGCAAAAGTGGGTTCCTGCACCAACACAAGTGCGAAAAGTGGTTTTTCAACACTAACACAAGTGCGAAAAGTGGTTTTTCAACACTAACACAAGTGCGAAAAGTGGTTTTTCCACACTAATACAAGTGCAAAAGTGGTTTCCTGCACCAACACCAGTGCGAAAAGTGGTATTTCAACACTAACACAAGTGCGAAAAGTGGTTTTTCAACACTAACACAAGTGCGAAAAGTGGTTTTCCCACACTAATACAAGTGCGAAAAGTGGTTTTTCAACACTATCACAAGTGCAAAAAGTGTTTTTTCCACACTAATACAAGTGCAAAAGTGGTTTCCTGCACCAACACAAGTGCGAAAAGTGGTTTTTCAACACTAACACAAGTGCGAAAAGTGGTTTTTCAACACTAACACAAGTGCGAAAAGTTGTTTTTTCAAACTAATACAAGTGCGAAAAGTGGTTTTTCAACACTAAAACAAGTGCGAAAAGTGGTTTTTCCACACTAATACAAGTGCAAAAGTGGTTTCCTTCACCAACACAAATGCGAAAAGTGATTTTTCAACACTAACACAAGTGCGAAAAGTGGTTTTTCAACACTATCACAAGTGCAAAAAGTGTTTTTTCCACACTAATACAAGTGCAAAAGTGGGTTCCTGCACCAACACAAGTGCGAAAAGTGGTTTTTCAACACTAACACAAGTGCGAAAAGTGGTTTTTCAACACTAACACAAGTGCGAAAAGTGTTTTTTCCACACTAATACAAGTGCAAAAGTGGTTTCCTGCACCAACACAAGTGCGAAAAGTGGTTTTTCAACACTAACACAAGTGCGAAAAGTGGTTTTTCAACACTAACACAAGTGCGAAAAGTGGTTTTTCAACATTAACGCACGTGCGAAAAGTGGTTTTTCCACACTAATACAAGTGCAAAAGTGGTTCCCTGCACCAACACAAATGCGAAAAGTGGTTTTTCAACACCAACACAAGTGTGAAAAGTGGTTTTTCAACACTATCACAAGTGCAAAAAGTGTTTTTTTCCACACTAATACAAGTGCAAAAGTGGTTTCCTGCACCAACACAAGTGCGAAAAGTGGTTTTTCAACACTAACACAAGTGCGAAAAGTGGTTTTTCAACACTAACACAAGTGCGAAAAGTGGTTTTCCCACACTAATACAAGTGCAAAAGTGGTTTCCTGCACCAACACAAGTGCGAAAAGTGGTTTTTCAACACTAACACAAGTGCGAAAAGTGGTTTTTCAACACTATCACAAGTGCAAAAAGTGTTTTTGCCACACTAATACAAGTGCAAAAGTGGTTTCCTGCACCAACACAAGTGCAAAAAGTGGTTTTTCAACACTAACACAAGTGCGAAAAGTGGTTTTTCAACACTAACACAAGTGCGAAAAGTGTTTTTTCCACACTAATACAAATGCAAAAGAGGTTTCCTGCACCAACACAAGTGCGAAAAGTGGTTTTTCAACACTATCACAAGTGCAAAAAGTGTTTTTTCCACACTAATACAAGTGCAAAAGTGGTTTCCTGCACCAACACAAGTGCGAAAAGTGGTTTTTCAACATTAACACAAGTGCGAAAAGTGGTTTTTCAACACTATCACAAGTGCAAAAAGTGTTTTTTCCACACTAATACAAGTGCAAAAGTGGTTTCCTGCACCAACACAAGTGCGAAAAGTGGTTTTTCAACACTAACACATGTGCGACAAGTGGCTTTTGCCACACTAACACAGTGCGAAAAGTGGTTTATCCACACTAATACAAGTGCAAAAGTGGTTTCCTGCACCAACACAAGTGCGAAAAGTGGTTTTTCAACACTATCACAAGTGCGAAAAGTGGTTTTTCCACACTAATACAAGTGCAAAAGTAGTTTCCTGCACCAACACAAGTGCGAAAAGTGGTTTTTCAACACTAACACAAGTGCGAAAAGTGGTTTTTTCCACACTAACACAGTGCGAAAAGTGGTTTTTCCACACTAATACAAGTGCAAAAGTGGTTTCCTGCACCAACACAAGTGCGAAAAGTGGTTTTTCAACACTATCACAAGTGCGAAAAGTGGTTTTTCCCACACTAATACAAGTGCAAAAGTGGTTTCCTGCACCAACACAAGTGCGAAAAGTGGTTTTTCAACACTAACACAAGTGCGAAAAGTGGTTTTTCAACACTATCACAAGTGCAAAAAGTGTTTTTTCCACACTAATACAAGTGCAAAAGTGGTTTCCTGCACCAACACAAGTGCGAAAAGTGGTTTTTCAACACTAACACAAGTGCGAAAAGTGGTTTTTCAACACTAACACAAGCCCGAAAAGTGGTTTTTCAACACTAACACAAGTGTGAAAAGTTTTTCCACACTAATACAAGTGCAAAAGTGGTTTCCTGCACCAACACAAGTGCGAAAAGTGGTTTTTCAACACTAACACAAGTGCGAAAAGTGGTTTTTCAACACTAACACAAGTGCGAAAAGTGGTTTTTCCACACTAACACAAGTGCGAAAAGTGGTTTTTCCACACTAATACAAGTGCAAAAGTGGTTTCCTGCACCAACACAAGTGCGAAAAGTGGTTTTTCAACACTAACACAAGTGCAAAAAGTGGTTTTTCAACACTAATACAAGTGCGAAAAGTGGTTTTTCCACACTAATACAAGTGCAAAAGTGGTTTCCTGCACCAACACAAGTGCGAAAAGTGGTTTTTCAACACTAACACAAGTGCGAAAAGTGGTTTTTCAACACTAACACAAGTGCGAAAAGTGGTTTTTCCACACTAATACAAGTGCAAAAGTGGTTTCCTGCACCAACACCAGTGCGAAAAGTGGTTTTTCAACACTAACACAAGTGCGAAAAGTGGTTTTTCAACACTATCACAAGTGCAAAAAGTGTTTTTCCACACTAATACAAGTGCAAAAGTGGTTTCCTGCACCAACACAAGTGCGAAAAGTGGTTTTTCAACACTAACACAAGTGCGAAAAGTGGTTTTTCAACACTAATACAAGTGCAAAAGTGGTTTCCTGCACCAACACAAGTGCGAAAAGTGGTTTTTCAACACTAACACAAATGCGAAAAGTGGTTTTTCAACACTAACACAAGTGCAAAAAGTGTTTTTTCCACACTAATACAAGTGCAAAAGTGGTTTCCTGCACCAACACAAGTGTGAAAAGTGGTTTTTCAACACTAACACAAGTGCGAAACGTGGTTTTTCAACACTAACACAAGTGCGAAAAGTGGTTTTTCAACACTAACACAAGTGCGAAAAGTCGTTTTTCCACACTAATACAAGTGCAAAAGTGGTTTCCTGCACCAACACAAGTGCGAAAAGTGGTTTTTCAACACTAACACAAGTGCGAAAAGTGGTTTTTCAACACTATCACAAGTGCAAAAAGTGTTTTTTCCACACTAATACAAGTGCAAAAGTGGTTTCCTGCACCAACACAAGTGCGAAAAGTGGTTTTTCAACACTAACACAAGTGCGAAAAGTGGTTTTTCAACACTAACACAAGTGCGAAAAGTGGTTTTCCCACACTAATACAAGTGCAAAAGTGGTTTCCTGCACCAACACAAGTGCGAAAAGTGGTTTTTCAACACTAACACAAGTGCGAAAAGTGTTTTTTCAACACTATCACAAGTGCAAAAAGTGTTTTTTCCACACTAATACAAGTGCAAAAGTGGTTTCCTGCACCAACACAAGTGCGAAAAGTGGTTTTTCAACACTAACACAAGTGCGAAAAGTGGTTTTTCAACACTAGCACAAGTGCGAAAAGTGTTTTTTCCACACTAATACAAGTGCAAACGTGGTTTCCTGCACCAACACAAGTGCGAAAAGTGGTTTTTCAACACTATCACAAGTGCGAAAAGTGGTTTTTCAACACTATCACAAGTGCAAAAAGTGTTTTTTCCACACTAATACAAGTGCAAAAGTGGTTTCCTGCACCAACACAAGTGCGAAAAGTGGTTTTTCAACACTAACACAAGTGCGAAAAGTGGTTTTTCAACACTAACACAAGTGTGAAAAGTGGTTTTTCCACACTAATACAAGTGCAAAAGTGGTTTCCTGCACCAACACAAGTGCGAAAAGTGGTTTTTCAACACTAACACAAGTGCGAAAAGTGGTTTTTCAACACCATCACAAGTGTAAAAAGTGTTTTTTCCACACTAATACAAGTGCAAAAGTGGTTTCCTGCACCAACACAAGTGCGAAAAGTGGTTTTTCAACACTAACACAAGTGCGAAAAGTGGTTTTTCAACACTATCACAAGTGCAAAAAGTGTTTTTTCCACACTAATACAAGTGCAAAAGTGGTTTCCTACACCAACACAAGTGCGAAAAGTGGTTTTTCAACACTAACACGTGCGAAAAGTGGTTTTTCAACACTAACACAAGTGCGAAAAGTGGTTTTTCCACACTAATACAAGTGCAAAAGTGGTTTCCTGCACCAACACAATTGCGAAAAGTGGTTTTTCAACACTAACACAAGTGCGAAAAGTGGTTTTTCAACACTAACACAAGTGCGAAAAGTGGTTTTTCAACACTAACACAAGTGCGAAAAGTGGTTTTTCCACACTAATACAAGTGCAAAAGTTGCTTCCTGCACCAACACAAGTGCGAAAAGTGGTTTTTCAACACTATCACAAGTGCGAAAAGTGGTTTTTCAACACTATCACAAGTGCAAAAAGTGTTTTTTCCACACTAATACAAGTGCAAAAGTGGTTTCCTGCACCAACACAAGTGCGAAAAGTGGTTTTTCAACACTAACACAAGTGCGAAAAGTAGTTTTTCAACACTAACACAAGTGCGAAAAGTGGTTTTTCCACACTAATACAAGTGCAAAAGTGGTTGCCTGCACCAACACAAGTGCGAAAAGTGGTTTTTCAACACTAACACAAGTGCGAAAAGTGGTTTTTCAACACTATCACAAGTGCAAAAAGTGTTTTTTCCACACTAATACAAGTGCAAAAGTGGTTTCCTGCACCAACACAAGTGCGAAAAGTGGTTTTTCAACACTAACACAAGTGCGAAAAGTGGTTTTTCAACACTAACACAAGTGCGAAAAGTGGTTTTTCAACACTAACACAGGTGTGAAAAGTAGTTTTTCCACACTAATACAAGTGCAAAAGTGGTTCCCTGCACCAACACAAGTGTGAAAAGTGGTTTTTCAACACTAACACAAGTGCGAAAAGTGGTTTTTCAACACTAACACAAGTGCGAAAAGTGGTTTTTCAACATTAACGCACGTGCGAAAAGTGGTTTTTCCACACTAATACAAGTGCAAAAGTGGTTCCCTGCACCAACACAAATGCGAAAAGTGGTTTTTCAACACTAACACAAGTGCGAAAAGTGGTTTTTCAACACTATCACAAGTGCAAAAAGTGTTTTTTCCACACTAATACAAGTGCAAAAGTGGTTTCCTGCACCAACACAAGTGCGAAAAGTGGTTTTTCAACACTAACACAAGTGCGAAAAGTGGTTTTTCAACACTAACACAAGTGCGAAAAGTGGTTTTCCCACACTAATACAAGTGCAAAAGTGGTTTCCTGCACCAACACAAGTGCGAAAAGTGGTTTTTCAACACTAACACAAGTGCGAAAAGTGGTTTTTCAACACTATCACAAGTGCAAAAAGTGTTTTTTCCACACTAATACAAGTGCAAAAGTGGTTTCCTGCACCAACACAAGTGCAAAAAGTGGTTTTTCAACACTAACACAAGTGCGAAAAGTGGCTTTTCAACACTAACACAAGTGCGAAAAGTGTTTTTTCCACACTAATACAAATGCAAAAGAGGTTTCCTGCACCAACACAAGTGCGAAAAGTGGTTTTTCAACACTATCACAAGTGCAAAAAGTGTTTTTTCCACACTAATACAAGTGCAAAAGTGGTTTCCTGCACCAACACAAGTGCGAAAAGTGGTTTTTCAACATTAACACAAGTGCGAAAAGTGGTTTTTCAACACTATCACAAGTGCAAAAAGTGTTTTTTCCACACTAATACAAGTGCAAAAGTGGTTTCCTGCACCAACACAAGTGCGAAAAGTGGTTTTTCAACACTAACACATGTGCGACAAGTGGCTTTTGCCACACTAACACAGTGCGAAAAGTGGTTTTTCCACACTAATACAAGTGCAAAAGTGGTTTCCTGCACCAACACAAGTGCGAAAAGTGGTTTTTCAACACTATCACAAGTGCGAAAAGTGGTTTTTCCCACACTAATACAAGTGCAAAAGTGGTTTCCTGCACCAACACAAGTGCGAAAAGTGGTTTTTCAACACTAACACAAGTGCGAAAAGTGGTTTTTCAACACTATCACAAGTGCAAAAAGTGTTTTTTCCACACTAATACAAGTGCAAAAGTGGTTTCCTGCACCAACACAAGTGCGAAAAGTGGTTTTTCAACACTAACACAAGTGCGAAAAGTGGTTTTTCAACACTAACACAAGCGCGAAAAGTGGTTTTTCAACACTAACACAAGTGTGAAAAGTTTTTCCACACTAATACAAGTGCAAAAGTGGTTTCCTGCACCAACACAAGTGCGAAAAGTGGTTTTTCAACACTAACACAAGTGCGAAAAGTGGTTTTTCAACACTAACACAAGTGCGAAAAGTGGTTTTTCCACACTAACACAAGTGCGAAAAGTGGTTTTTCCACACTAATACAAGTGCAAAAGTGGTTTCCTGCACCAACACAAGTGCGAAAAGTGGTTTTTCAACACTAACACAAGTGCAAAAAGTGGTTTTTCAACACTAATACAAGTGCGAAAAGTGGTTTTTCCACACTAATACAAGTGCAAAAGTGGTTTCCTGCACCAACACAAGTGCGAAAAGTGGTTTTTCAACACTAACACAAGTGCGAAAAGTGGTTTTTCAACACTAACACAAGTGCGAAAAGTGGTTTTTCCACACTAATACAAGTGCAAAAGTGGTTTCCTGCACCAACACCAGTGCGAAAAGTGGTTTTTCAACACTAACACAAGTGCGAAAAGTGGTTTTTCAACACTATCACAAGTGCAAAAAGTGTTTTTCCACACTAATACAAGTGCAAAAGTGGTTTCCTGCACCAACACAAGTGCGAAAAGTGGTTTTTCAACACTAACACAAGTGCGAAAAGTGGTTTTTCAACACTAATACAAGTGCAAAAGTGGTTTCCTGCACCAACACAAGTGCGAAAAGTGGTTTTTCAACACTAACACAAATGCGAAAAGTGGTTTTTCAACACTATCACAAGTGCAAAAAGTGTTTTTTCCACACTAATACAAGTGCAAAAGTGGTTGCCTGCAGCAACACAAGTGCGAAAAGTGGTTTTTCAACACTAACACAAGTGCGAAAAGTGGTTTTTCAACACTATCACAAGTGCAAAAAGTGTTTTTTCCACACTAATACAAGTGCGAAAAGTGGTTTCCTGCACCAACACAAGTGCGAAAAGTGGTTTTTCAACACTAACACAAGTGCGAAAAGTGGTTTTTCAACACTAACACAAGTGCGAAAAGTGGTTTTTCAACACTAACACAGGTGTGAAAAGTAGTTTTTCCACACTAATACAAGTGCAAAAGTGGTTCCCTGCACCAACACAAGTGCGAAAAAGTGGTTTTTTCAACAATAACACAAGTGCGAAAAGTGGTTTTTCAACACTATCACAAGTTGCAAAAAGTGTTTTTCCACACTAATACAAGTGCAAAAGTGGTTTCCTACACCAACACAAGTGCGAAAAGTGGTTTTTCAACACTAACACATGTGCGAAAAGTGGTTTTTCAACACTAACACAAGTGCGAAAAGTTGTTTTTCCACACTAATACAAGTGCAAAAGTGGTTTCCTGCACCAACACAAGTGCGAAAAGTGGTTTTTCAACACTAACACAAGTGCGAAAAGTGGTTTTTCAACACTAACACAAGTGCGAAAAGTGGTTTTCCCACACTAATACAAGTGCAAAAGTGGTTTCCTGCACCAACACAAGTGCGAAAAGTGGTTTTTCAACACTAACACAAGTGCGAAAAGTGTTTTTTCAACACTATCACAAGTGCAAAAAGTGTTTTTTCCACACTAATACAAGTGCAAAAGTGGTTTCCTGCACCAACACAAGTGCGAAAAGTGGTTTTTCAACACTAACACAAGTGCGAAAAGTGGTTTTTCAACACTAGCACAAGTGCGAAAAGTGTTTTTTCCACACTGAATACAAGTGCAAACGTGGTTTCCTGCACCAACACAAGTGGGAAAAGTGGTTTTTCAACACTATCACAAGTGCGAAAAGTGGTTTTTCAACACTATCACAAGTGCAAAAAGTGTTTTTTCCACACTAATACAAGTGCAAAAGTGGTTTCCTGCACCAACACAAGTGCGAAAAGTGGTTTTTCAACACTAACACAAGTGCGAAAAGTGGTTTTTCAACACTAACACAAGTGTGAAAAGTGGTTTTTCCACACTAATACAAGTGCAAAAGTGGTTTCCTGCACCAACACAAGTGCGAAAAGTGGTTTTTCAACACTAACACAAGTGCGAAAAGTGGTTTTTCAACACCATCACAAGTGTAAAAAGTGTTTTTTCCACACTAATACAAGTGCAAAAGTGGTTTCCTGCACCAACACAAGTGCGAAAAGTGGTTTTTCAACACTAACACAAGTGCGAAAAGTGGTTTTTCAACACTATCACAAGTGCAAAAAGTGTTTTTTCCACACTAATACAAGTGCAAAAGTGGTTTCCTACACCAACACAAGTGCGAAAAGTGGTTTTTCAACACTAACACGTGCGAAAAGTGGTTTTTCAACACTAACACAAGTGCGAAAAGTGGTTTTTCCACACTAATAAAAGTGCAAAAGTGGTTTCCTGCACCAACACAAGTGCGAAAAGTGGTTTTTCAACACTAACACAAGTGCGAAAAGTGGTTTTTCAACACTAACACAAGTGCGAAAAGTGGTTTTTCAACACTAACACAAGTACGAAAAGTGGTTTTTCCACACTAATACAAGTGCAAAAGTTGCTTCCTGCACCAACACAAGTGCGAAAAGTGGTTTTTCAACACTATCACAAGTGCAAAAATGGTTTTTCAACACTATCACAAGTGCAAAAAGTGTTTTTTCCACACTAATACAAGTGCAAAAGTGGTTTCCTGCACCAACACAAGTGCGAAAAGTGGTTTTTCAACACTAACACAAGTGCGAAAAGTAGTTTTTCAACACTAACACAAGTGCGAAAAGTGGTTTTTCCACACTAATACAAGTGCAAAAGTGGTTGCCTGCAGCAACACAAGTGCGAAAAGTGGTTTTTCAACACTAACACAAGTGCGAAAAGTGGTTTTTCAACACTATCACAAGTGCAAAAAGTGTTTTTTCCACACTAATACAAGTGCAAAAGTGGTTTCCTGCACCAACACAAGTGCGAAAAGTGGTTTTTCAACACTAACACAAGTGCGAAAAGTGGTTTTTCAACACTAACACAAGTGCGAAAAGTGGTTTTTCAACACTAGCACAAGTGCGAAAAGTGTTTTTTCCACACTAATACAAGTGCAAACGTGGTTTCCTGCACCAACACAAGTGGGAAAAGTGGTTTTTCAACACTAACACAAGTGCGAAAAGTGGTTTTTCAACACTAACACAAGTGCGAAAAGTGGTTTTTCAACACTAGCACAAGTGCGAAAAGTGTTTTTTCCACACTAATACAAGTGCAAACGTGGTTTCCTGCACCAACACAAGTGGGAAAAGTGGTTTTTCAACACTATCACAAGTGCGAAAAGTGGTTTTTCAACACTATCACAAGTGCAAAAAGTGTTTTTTCCACACTAATACAAGTGCAAAAGTGGTTTCCTGCACCAACACAAGTGCGAAAAGTGGTTTTTCAACACTAACACAAGTGCGAAAAGTGGTTTTTCAACACTAACACAAGTGTGAAAAGTGGTTTTTCCACACTAATACAAGTGCAAAAGTGGTTTCCTGCACCAACACAAGTGCGAAAAGTGGTTTTTCAACACTAACACAAGTGCGAAAAGTGGTTTTTCAACACCATCACAAGTGTAAAAAGTGTTTTTTCCACACTAATACAAGTGCAAAAGTGGTTTCCTGCACCAACACAAGTGCGAAAAGTGGTTTTTCAACACTAACACAAGTGCGAAAAGTGGTTTTTCAACACTATCACAAGTGCAAAAAGTGTTTTTTCCACACTAATACAAGTGCAAAAGTGGTTTCCTACACCAACACAAGTGCGAAAAGTGGTTTTTCAACACTAACACGTGCGAAAAGTGGTTTTTCAACACTAACACAAGTGCGAAAAGTGGTTTTTCCACACTAATAAAAGTGCAAAAGTGGTTTCCTGCACCAACACAAGTGCGAAAAGTGGTTTTTCAACACTAACACAAGTGCGAAAAGTGGTTTTTCAACACTAACACAAGTGCGAAAAGTGGTTTTTCAACACTAACACAAGTGCGAAAAGTGGTTTTTCCACACTAATACAAGTGCAAAAGTTGCTTCCTGCACCAACACAAGTGCGAAAAGTGGTTTTTCAACACTATCACAAGTGCAAAAAGTGGTTTTTCAACACTATCACAAGTGCAAAAAGTGTTTTTTCCACACTAATACAAGTGCAAAAGTGGTTTCCTGCACCAACACAAGTGCGAAAAGTGGTTTTTCAACACTAACACAAGTGCGAAAAGTAGTTTTTCAACACTAACACAAGTGCGAAAAGTGGTTTTTCCACACTAATACAAGTGCAAAAGTGGTTGCCTGCAGCAACACAAGTGCGAAAAGTGGTTTTTCAACACTAACACAAGTGCGAAAAGTGGTTTTTCAACACTATCACAAGTGCAAAAAGTGTTTTTTCCACACTAATACAAGTGCAAAAGTGGTTTCCTGCACCAACACAAGTGCGAAAAGTGGTTTTTCAACACTAACACAAGTGCGAAAAGTGGTTTTTCAACACTAACACAAGTGCGAAAAGTGGTTTTTCAACACTAACACAGGTGTGAAAAGTAGTTTTTCCACACTAATACAAGTGCAAAAGTGGTTCCCTGCACCAACACAAGTGCGAAAAGTGGTTTTTCAACACTAACACAAGTGCGAAAAGTGGTTTTTCAACACTATCACAAGTGCAAAAAGTGTTTTTTCCACACTAATACAAGTGCAAAAGTGGTTTCCTACACCAACACAAGTGCGAAAAGTGGTTTTTCAACACTAACACATGTGCGAAAAGTGGTTTTTCAACACTAACACAAGTGCGAAAAGTTGTTTTTCCACACTAATACAAGTGCAAAAGTGGTTTCCTGCACCAACACAAGTGCGAAAAGTGGTTTTTCAACACGAACACAAGTGCGAAAAGTGGTTTTTCAACACTAATACAAGTGCGAAAAGTGGTTTTTCAACACTAACACAAGTACGAAAAGTGGTTTTTCAACACTAACACAAGTGCGAAAAGTGTTTTTTCCACACTAATACAAGTGGAAAAGTGGTTTCTTGCACCAACACAAGTGCGAAAAGTGGTTTTACAACACCAACACAAGTGCGAAAAGTGGTTTTTCAACACTAACAAAAGTGCGAAATGTGGTTTTTCAACACTATCACAAGTGCAAAAAGTGTTTTTCCACACTAATGCAAGTGCAAAAGTGGTTTCCTGCACCAACACAAGTGCGAAAAGTGGTTTTTCAACACTAACACAAGTGCGAAAAGTGGTTTTTCAACACTAACACAAGTGCGAAAAGTGTTTTTTCCATACTAATACAAGTGCAAAAGTGGTTTCCTGCACCAACACAAGTGCGAAAGGTGGTTTTTCAACACTAACACAAGTGCGAAAAGTGGTTTTTCAACACTAACACAAGTGCGAAAAGTGGTTTTTCAACAATATCACAAGTGCAAAAAGTGTTTTTTCCACACTAATACAAGTGCAAAAGTGGTTTCCTGCACCAACACATGTGCGAAAAGTGGTTTTTCAACACTAACACAAGTGCGCAACGTGGTTTTTCAACACTAACACAAGTGCGAAGAGTGGTTTTTCCACACTAATACAAGTGCAAAAGTGGTTTCCTGCACCAACACAAGTGCAAAAAGTGGTTTTTCAACACTAACACAAGTGCGAAAAGTGGTTTTTCAACACTAACACAAGTGCGAAAAGTGGTTTTTGCACACTAATACAAGTGCAAAAGTGGTTTCCTGCACCAACACAAGTGCGAAAAGTGGTTTTTCAACACTAACACAAGTGCGAAAAGTGGTTTTTCAACACTATCACAAGTGCAAAAAGTGTTTTTTCCACACTAATACAAGTGCAAAAGTGGTTTCCTGCACCAACACAAGTGCGAAAAGTGGTTTTTCAACACTAACACAAGTGCGAAAAGTGGTTTTTCAACACTAACACAAGTGCGAAAAGTGGTTTTTCCACACTAATACAAGTGCAATAGTGGTTTCCTGCACCAACACCAGTGCGAAAAGTGGTTTTTCAACACTAACACTAGTGCGAAACGTGGTTTTTCAACACTATTGCAAGTGCAAAAAGTGTTTTTTCAACACTAATACAAGTGCAAAAGTGGTTTTCTGCACCAACACAAGTGCGAAAAGTGGTTTTTCAACACTAACACAAGTGCGAAAAGTGGGTTTTCAACACTAACACAAGTGCGAAAAGTGGTTTTTGAACACTAACACAAGTGCGAAAAGTGGTTTTTCCACACTAACACAAGTGCAAAAAGTGTTTTTTCCACACTAATACAAGTGCAAAAGTGGTTTCCTGCACCAACACAAGTGTGAAAAGTGGTTTTTCAACACGAACACAAGTGCGAAAAGTGGTTTTTCAACACTAACACAAGTGCGAAAAGTGGTTTTTCCACACTAATACAAGTGCAAAAGTGGTTTCCTGCACCAACACAAGTGTGAAAAGTGGTTTTTCAACACTAACACAAGTGCGAAAAGTGGTTTTTCAACACTAACACAAGTGCGAAAAGTGGTTTTTCCACACTAATACAAGTGCAAAAGTGGTTTCCTGCACCAACACAAGTGCGAAAAGTGGTTTTTCAACACTAACACAAGTGCGAAAAGTGTTTTTTCAACACTATCACAAGTGCAAAAAGTGTTTTTTCCACACTAATACAAGTGCAAAAGTGGTTTCCTGCACCAACACAAGTGCGAAAAGTGGTTTTTCAACATTAACACAAGTGCGAAAAGTGGTTTTTCAACACTAACACAGTGCGAAAAGTGGTTTTTCCACACTAATACAAGTGCAAAAGTGGTTTCCTGCACCAACACAAGTTTGAAAAGTGGTTTTTCAACACTATCACAAGTGCGAAAAGTGGCTTTTCCACACTAATACAAGTGCAAAAGTGGTTTGCTGCACCAAAACAAGTGCGAAAAGTGGTTTTTCAACACTAACACAAGTGCGAAAAGTGGTTTTTCAACACTAACACAAGTGCGAAAAGTGGTTTTTCCACACTAATACAAGTGCAAAAGTGGTTTCCTGCACCAACACAAGTGCGAAAAGTGGTTTTTCAACACTAACACAAGTGCGAAAAGTGTTTTTTCAACACTATCACAAGTGCAAAAAGTGTTTTTTCCACACTAATACAAGTGCAAAAGTGGTTTCTTGCACCAACACAAGTGTGAAAAGTGGTTTTTCAACACTAACACAAGTGCGAAAAGTGGTTTTTCAACACTAGCACAAGTGCGAAAAGTGTTTTTTCCACACTAATACAAGTGCAAACGTGGTTTCCTGCACCAACACAAGTGCGAAAAGTGGTTTTTCAACACTATCACAAGTGCGAAAAGTGGTTTTTCAACACTATCACAAGCGCAAAAAGTGTTTTTTCCACACTAATACAAGTGCAAAAGTGGTTTCCTGCACCAACACAAGTGCGAAAAGTGGTTTTTCAACACTAACACAAGTGCGAAAAGTGGTTTTTCAACACTAACACAAGTGCGAAAAGTGGTTTTTCCACACTAATACAAGTGCAAAAGTAGTTTCCTGCACCAACACAAGTGCGAAAAGTGGTTTTTCAACACTAACACAAGTGCGAAAAGTGGTTTTTCAACACTATCACAAGTGCAAAAAGTGTTTTTTCCACACTAATACAAGTGCAAAAGTGGTTTCCTGCACCAACACAGTGCGAAAAGTGGTTTTTCAACACTAACACAAGTGCGAAAAGTGGTTTTTCAACACTATCACAAGTGCAAAAAGTGTTTTTTCCACACTAATACAAGTGCAAAAGTGGTTTCCTACACCAACACAAGTGCGAAAAGTGGGTTTTCAACACTAACACGTGCGAAAAGTGGTTTTTCAACACTAACACAAGTGCGAAAATTGGTTTTTCCACACTAATACAAGTGCAAAAGTGGTTTCCTGCACCAACACAAGTGCGAAAAGTGTTTTTTTCAACACTAACACAAGTGCGAAAAGTGGTTTTTCAACACTAACACAAGTGCGAAAAGTGGTTTTTCAACACTAACACAAGTGCGAAAAGTGGTTTTTCCACACGAATACAAGTGCAAAAGTTGTTTCCTGCACCAACACAAGTGCGAAAAGTGGTTTTTCAACACTATCATAAGTGCGAAAAGTGGTTTTTCAACACTATCACAGGTGCAAAAAGTGTTTTTTCCACACTAATACAAGTGCAAAAGTGGTTTCCTGCACCAACACAAGTGCGAAAAGTGGTTTTTCAACACTAACACAAGTGCGAAAAGTGGTTTTTCAACACTAACACAAGTGCGAAAAGTGGTTTTTCAACACTAATACAAGTGCGAAAAGTGGTTTTTCCACACTAATACAAGTGCAAAAGTGGTTTCCTGCACCAACACAAGTGCGAAAAGTGGTTTTTCAACACTAACACAAGTGCGAAAAGTGGTTTTTCAACACTAACACAAGTGCGAAAAGTGGTTTTTCCACACTAATACAAGTGCAAAAGTGGTTTCCTGCACCAACACCAGTGCGAAAAGTGGTATTTCAACACTAACACAAGTGTGAAAAGTGGTTTTTCAACACTAACACAAGTGCGAAAAGTGGTTTTCCCACACTAATACAAGTGCGAAAAGTGGTTTTTCAACACTATCACAAGTGCAAAAAGTGTTTTTTCCACACTAATACAAGTGCAAAAGTGGTTTCCTGCACCAACACAAGTGCGAAAAGTGGTTTTTCAACACTAACACAAGTGCGAAAAGTTGTTTTTCAACACTAACACAAGTGCGAAAAGTTGTTTTTTCAAACTAATACAAGTGCGAAAAGTGGTTTTTCAACACTAAAACAAGTGCGAAAAGTGGTTTTTCCACACTAATACAAGTGCAAAAGTGGTTTCCTTCACCAACACAAATGCGAAAAGTGATTTTTCAACACTAACACAAGTGCGAAAAGTGGTTTTTCAACACTATCACAAGTGCAAAAAGTGTTTTTTCCACACTAATACAAGTGCAAAAGTGGGTTCCTGCACCAACACAAGTGTGAAAAGTGGTTTTTCAACACTAACACAAGTGCGAAAAGTGGTTTTTCAACACTAACACAAGTGCGAAAAGTGGTTTTTCCACACTAATACAAGTGCAAAAGTGGTTTCCTGCACCAACACCAGTGCGAAAAGTGGTATTTCAACACTAACACAAGTGCGAAAAGTGGTTTTTCAACACTAACACAAGTGCGAAAAGTGGTTTTCCCACACTAATACAAGTGCGAAAAGTGGTTTTTCAACACTATCACAAGTGCAAAAAGTGTTTTTTCCACACTAATACAAGTGCAAAAGTGGTTTCCTGCACCAACACAAGTGCGAAAAGTGGTTTTTCAACACTAACACAAGTGCGAAAAGTGGTTTTTCAACACTAACACAAGTGCGAAAAGTTGTTTTTTCAAACTAATACAAGTGCGAAAAGTGGTTTTTCAACACTAAAACAAGTGCGAAAAGTGGTTTTTCCACACTAATACAAGTGCAAAAGTGGTTTCCTTCACCAACACAAATGCGAAAAGTGATTTTTCAACACTAACACAAGTGCGAAAAGTGGTTTTTCAACACTATCACAAGTGCAAAAAGTGTTTTTTCCACACTAATACAAGTGCAAAAGTGGGTTCCTGCACCAACACAAGTGCGAAAAGTGGTTTTTCAACACTAACACAAGTGCGAAAAGTGGTTTTTCAACACTAACACAAGTGCGAAAAGTGTTTTTTCCACACTAATACAAGTGCAAAAGTGGTTTCCTGCACCAACACAAGTGCGAAAAGTGGTTTTTCAACACTAACACAAGTGCGAAAAGTGGTTTTTCAACACTAACACAAGTGCGAAAAGTGGTTTTTCAACATTAACGCACGTGCGAAAAGTGGTTTTTCCACACTAATACAAGTGCAAAAGTGGTTCCCTGCACCAACACAAATGCGAAAAGTGGTTTTTCAACACCAACACAAGTGTGAAAAGTGGTTTTTCAACACTATCACAAGTGCAAAAAGTGTTTTTTTCCACACTAATACAAGTGCAAAAGTGGTTTCCTGCACCAACACAAGTGCGAAAAGTGGTTTTTCAACACTAACACAAGTGCGAAAAGTGGTTTTTCAACACTAACACAAGTGCGAAAAGTGGTTTTCCCACACTAATACAAGTGCAAAAGTGGTTTCCTGCACCAACACAAGTGCGAAAAGTGGTTTTTCAACACTAACACAAGTGCGAAAAGTGGTTTTTCAACACTATCACAAGTGCAAAAAGTGTTTTTGCCACACTAATACAAGTGCAAAAGTGGTTTCCTGCACCAACACAAGTGCAAAAAGTGGTTTTTCAACACTAACACAAGTGCGAAAAGTGGTTTTTCAACACTAACACAAGTGCGAAAAGTGTTTTTTCCACACTAATACAAATGCAAAAGAGGTTTCCTGCACCAACACAAGTGCGAAAAGTGGTTTTTCAACACTATCACAAGTGCAAAAAGTGTTTTTTCCACACTAATACAAGTGCAAAAGTGGTTTCCTGCACCAACACAAGTGCGAAAAGTGGTTTTTCAACATTAACACAAGTGCGAAAAGTGGTTTTTCAACACTATCACAAGTGCAAAAAGTGTTTTTTCCACACTAATACAAGTGCAAAAGTGGTTTCCTGCACCAACACAAGTGCGAAAAGTGGTTTTTCAACACTAACACATGTGCGACAAGTGGCTTTTGCCACACTAACACAGTGCGAAAAGTGGTTTATCCACACTAATACAAGTGCAAAAGTGGTTTCCTGCACCAACACAAGTGCGAAAAGTGGTTTTTCAACACTATCACAAGTGCGAAAAGTGGTTTTTCCACACTAATACAAGTGCAAAAGTAGTTTCCTGCACCAACACAAGTGCGAAAAGTGGTTTTTCAACACTAACACAAGTGCGAAAAGTGGTTTTTTCCACACTAACACAGTGCGAAAAGTGGTTTTTCCACACTAATACAAGTGCAAAAGTGGTTTCCTGCACCAACACAAGTGCGAAAAGTGGTTTTTCAACACTATCACAAGTGCGAAAAGTGGTTTTTCCCACACTAATACAAGTGCAAAAGTGGTTTCCTGCACCAACACAAGTGCGAAAAGTGGTTTTTCAACACTAACACAAGTGCGAAAAGTGGTTTTTCAACACTATCACAAGTGCAAAAAGTGTTTTTTCCACACTAATACAAGTGCAAAAGTGGTTTCCTGCACCAACACAAGTGCGAAAAGTGGTTTTTCAACACTAACACAAGTGCGAAAAGTGGTTTTTCAACACTAACACAAGCCCGAAAAGTGGTTTTTCAACACTAACACAAGTGTGAAAAGTTTTTCCACACTAATACAAGTGCAAAAGTGGTTTCCTGCACCAACACAAGTGCGAAAAGTGGTTTTTCAACACTAACACAAGTGCGAAAAGTGGTTTTTCAACACTAACACAAGTGCGAAAAGTGGTTTTTCCACACTAACACAAGTGCGAAAAGTGGTTTTTCCACACTAATACAAGTGCAAAAGTGGTTTCCTGCACCAACACAAGTGCGAAAAGTGGTTTTTCAACACTAACACAAGTGCAAAAAGTGGTTTTTCAACACTAATACAAGTGCGAAAAGTGGTTTTTCCACACTAATACAAGTGCAAAAGTGGTTTCCTGCACCAACACAAGTGCGAAAAGTGGTTTTTCAACACTAACACAAGTGCGAAAAGTGGTTTTTCAACACTAACACAAGTGCGAAAAGTGGTTTTTCCACACTAATACAAGTGCAAAAGTGGTTTCCTGCACCAACACCAGTGCGAAAAGTGGTTTTTCAACACTAACACAAGTGCGAAAAGTGGTTTTTCAACACTATCACAAGTGCAAAAAGTGTTTTTCCACACTAATACAAGTGCAAAAGTGGTTTCCTGCACCAACACAAGTGCGAAAAGTGGTTTTTCAACACTAACACAAGTGCGAAAAGTGGTTTTTCAACACTAATACAAGTGCAAAAGTGGTTTCCTGCACCAACACAAGTGCGAAAAGTGGTTTTTCAACACTAACACAAATGCGAAAAGTGGTTTTTCAACACTAACACAAGTGCAAAAAGTGTTTTTTCCACACTAATACAAGTGCAAAAGTGGTTTCCTGCACCAACACAAGTGTGAAAAGTGGTTTTTCAACACTAACACAAGTGCGAAACGTGGTTTTTCAACACTAACACAAGTGCGAAAAGTGGTTTTTCAACACTAACACAAGTGCGAAAAGTCGTTTTTCCACACTAATACAAGTGCAAAAGTGGTTTCCTGCACCAACACAAGTGCGAAAAGTGGTTTTTCAACACTAACACAAGTGCGAAAAGTGGTTTTTCAACACTATCACAAGTGCAAAAAGTGTTTTTTCCACACTAATACAAGTGCAAAAGTGGTTTCCTGCACCAACACAAGTGCGAAAAGTGGTTTTTCAACACTAACACAAGTGCGAAAAGTGGTTTTTCAACACTAACACAAGTGCGAAAAGTGGTTTTCCCACACTAATACAAGTGCAAAAGTGGTTTCCTGCACCAACACAAGTGCGAAAAGTGGTTTTTCAACACTAACACAAGTGCGAAAAGTGTTTTTTCAACACTATCACAAGTGCAAAAAGTGTTTTTTCCACACTAATACAAGTGCAAAAGTGGTTTCCTGCACCAACACAAGTGCGAAAAGTGGTTTTTCAACACTAACACAAGTGCGAAAAGTGGTTTTTCAACACTAGCACAAGTGCGAAAAGTGTTTTTTCCACACTAATACAAGTGCAAACGTGGTTTCCTGCACCAACACAAGTGCGAAAAGTGGTTTTTCAACACTATCACAAGTGCGAAAAGTGGTTTTTCAACACTATCACAAGTGCAAAAAGTGTTTTTTCCACACTAATACAAGTGCAAAAGTGGTTTCCTGCACCAACACAAGTGCGAAAAGTGGTTTTTCAACACTAACACAAGTGCGAAAAGTGGTTTTTCAACACTAACACAAGTGTGAAAAGTGGTTTTTCCACACTAATACAAGTGCAAAAGTGGTTTCCTGCACCAACACAAGTGCGAAAAGTGGTTTTTCAACACTAACACAAGTGCGAAAAGTGGTTTTTCAACACCATCACAAGTGTAAAAAGTGTTTTTTCCACACTAATACAAGTGCAAAAGTGGTTTCCTGCACCAACACAAGTGCGAAAAGTGGTTTTTCAACACTAACACAAGTGCGAAAAGTGGTTTTTCAACACTATCACAAGTGCAAAAAGTGTTTTTTCCACACTAATACAAGTGCAAAAGTGGTTTCCTACACCAACACAAGTGCGAAAAGTGGTTTTTCAACACTAACACGTGCGAAAAGTGGTTTTTCAACACTAACACAAGTGCGAAAAGTGGTTTTTCCACACTAATACAAGTGCAAAAGTGGTTTCCTGCACCAACACAATTGCGAAAAGTGGTTTTTCAACACTAACACAAGTGCGAAAAGTGGTTTTTCAACACTAACACAAGTGCGAAAAGTGGTTTTTCAACACTAACACAAGTGCGAAAAGTGGTTTTTCCACACTAATACAAGTGCAAAAGTTGCTTCCTGCACCAACACAAGTGCGAAAAGTGGTTTTTCAACACTATCACAAGTGCGAAAAGTGGTTTTTCAACACTATCACAAGTGCAAAAAGTGTTTTTTCCACACTAATACAAGTGCAAAAGTGGTTTCCTGCACCAACACAAGTGCGAAAAGTGGTTTTTCAACACTAACACAAGTGCGAAAAGTAGTTTTTCAACACTAACACAAGTGCGAAAAGTGGTTTTTCCACACTAATACAAGTGCAAAAGTGGTTGCCTGCACCAACACAAGTGCGAAAAGTGGTTTTTCAACACTAACACAAGTGCGAAAAGTGGTTTTTCAACACTATCACAAGTGCAAAAAGTGTTTTTTCCACACTAATACAAGTGCAAAAGTGGTTTCCTGCACCAACACAAGTGCGAAAAGTGGTTTTTCAACACTAACACAAGTGCGAAAAGTGGTTTTTCAACACTAACACAAGTGCGAAAAGTGGTTTTTCAACACTAACACAGGTGTGAAAAGTAGTTTTTCCACACTAATACAAGTGCAAAAGTGGTTCCCTGCACCAACACAAGTGTGAAAAGTGGTTTTTCAACACTAACACAAGTGCGAAAAGTGGTTTTTCAACACTAACACAAGTGCGAAAAGTGGTTTTTCAACATTAACGCACGTGCGAAAAGTGGTTTTTCCACACTAATACAAGTGCAAAAGTGGTTCCCTGCACCAACACAAATGCGAAAAGTGGTTTTTCAACACTAACACAAGTGCGAAAAGTGGTTTTTCAACACTATCACAAGTGCAAAAAGTGTTTTTTCCACACTAATACAAGTGCAAAAGTGGTTTCCTGCACCAACACAAGTGCGAAAAGTGGTTTTTCAACACTAACACAAGTGCGAAAAGTGGTTTTTCAACACTAACACAAGTGCGAAAAGTGGTTTTCCCACACTAATACAAGTGCAAAAGTGGTTTCCTGCACCAACACAAGTGCGAAAAGTGGTTTTTCAACACTAACACAAGTGCGAAAAGTGGTTTTTCAACACTATCACAAGTGCAAAAAGTGTTTTTTCCACACTAATACAAGTGCAAAAGTGGTTTCCTGCACCAACACAAGTGCAAAAAGTGGTTTTTCAACACTAACACAAGTGCGAAAAGTGGCTTTTCAACACTAACACAAGTGCGAAAAGTGTTTTTTCCACACTAATACAAATGCAAAAGAGGTTTCCTGCACCAACACAAGTGCGAAAAGTGGTTTTTCAACACTATCACAAGTGCAAAAAGTGTTTTTTCCACACTAATACAAGTGCAAAAGTGGTTTCCTGCACCAACACAAGTGCGAAAAGTGGTTTTTCAACATTAACACAAGTGCGAAAAGTGGTTTTTCAACACTATCACAAGTGCAAAAAGTGTTTTTTCCACACTAATACAAGTGCAAAAGTGGTTTCCTGCACCAACACAAGTGCGAAAAGTGGTTTTTCAACACTAACACATGTGCGACAAGTGGCTTTTGCCACACTAACACAGTGCGAAAAGTGGTTTTTCCACACTAATACAAGTGCAAAAGTGGTTTCCTGCACCAACACAAGTGCGAAAAGTGGTTTTTCAACACTATCACAAGTGCGAAAAGTGGTTTTTCCCACACTAATACAAGTGCAAAAGTGGTTTCCTGCACCAACACAAGTGCGAAAAGTGGTTTTTCAACACTAACACAAGTGCGAAAAGTGGTTTTTCAACACTATCACAAGTGCAAAAAGTGTTTTTTCCACACTAATACAAGTGCAAAAGTGGTTTCCTGCACCAACACAAGTGCGAAAAGTGGTTTTTCAACACTAACACAAGTGCGAAAAGTGGTTTTTCAACACTAACACAAGCGCGAAAAGTGGTTTTTCAACACTAACACAAGTGTGAAAAGTTTTTCCACACTAATACAAGTGCAAAAGTGGTTTCCTGCACCAACACAAGTGCGAAAAGTGGTTTTTCAACACTAACACAAGTGCGAAAAGTGGTTTTTCAACACTAACACAAGTGCGAAAAGTGGTTTTTCCACACTAACACAAGTGCGAAAAGTGGTTTTTCCACACTAATACAAGTGCAAAAGTGGTTTCCTGCACCAACACAAGTGCGAAAAGTGGTTTTTCAACACTAACACAAGTGCAAAAAGTGGTTTTTCAACACTAATACAAGTGCGAAAAGTGGTTTTTCCACACTAATACAAGTGCAAAAGTGGTTTCCTGCACCAACACAAGTGCGAAAAGTGGTTTTTCAACACTAACACAAGTGCGAAAAGTGGTTTTTCAACACTAACACAAGTGCGAAAAGTGGTTTTTCCACACTAATACAAGTGCAAAAGTGGTTTCCTGCACCAACACCAGTGCGAAAAGTGGTTTTTCAACACTAACACAAGTGCGAAAAGTGGTTTTTCAACACTATCACAAGTGCAAAAAGTGTTTTTCCACACTAATACAAGTGCAAAAGTGGTTTCCTGCACCAACACAAGTGCGAAAAGTGGTTTTTCAACACTAACACAAGTGCGAAAAGTGGTTTTTCAACACTAATACAAGTGCAAAAGTGGTTTCCTGCACCAACACAAGTGCGAAAAGTGGTTTTTCAACACTAACACAAATGCGAAAAGTGGTTTTTCAACACTATCACAAGTGCAAAAAGTGTTTTTTCCACACTAATACAAGTGCAAAAGTGGTTTCCTGCACCAACACAAGTGCGAAAAGTGGTTTTTCAACACTAACACAAGTGCGAAAAGTGTTTTTTCAACACTAACACAAGCGCGAAAAGTGGTTTTTCAACACTAACACAAGTGTGAAAAGTTTTTCCACACTAATACAAGTGCAAAAGTGGTTTCCTGCACCAACACAAGTGCGAAAAGTGGTTTTTCAACACTAACACAAGTGCGAAAAGTGGTTTTTCAACACTAACACAAGTGCGAAAAGTGGTTTTTCCACACTAACACAAGTGCGAAAAGTGGTTTTTCCACACTAATACAAGTGCAAAAGTGGTTTCCTGCACCAACACAAGTGCGAAAAGTGGTTTTTCAACACTAACACAAGTGCAAAAAGTGGTTTTTCAACACTAATACAAGTGCGAAAAGTGGTTTTTCCACACTAATACAAGTGCAAAAGTGGTTTCCTGCACCAACACAAGTGCGAAAAGTGGTTTTTCAACACTAACACAAGTGCGAAAAGTGGTTTTTCAACACTAACACAAGTGCGAAAAGTGGTTTTTCCACACTAATACAAGTGCAAAAGTGGTTTCCTGCACCAACACCAGTGCGAAAAGTGGTTTTTCAACACTAACACAAGTGCGAAAAGTGGTTTTTCAACACTATCACAAGTGCAAAAAGTGTTTTTCCAAACTAATACAAGTGCAAAAGTGGTTTCCTGCACCAACACAAGTGCGAAAAGTGGTTTTTCAACACTAACACAAGTGCGAAAAGTGGTTTTTCAACACTAATACAAGTGCAAAAGTGGTTTCCTGCACCAACACAAGTGCGAAAAGTGGTTTTTCAACACTAACACAAATGCGAAAAGTGGTTTTTCAACACTAACACAAGTGCAAAAAGTGTTTTTTCCACACTAATACAAGTGCAAAAGTGGTTTCCTGCACCAACACAAGTGTGAAAAGTGGTTTTTCAACACTAACACAAGTGCGAAACGTGGTTTTTCAACACTAACACAAGTGCGAAAAGTGGTTTTTCAACACTAACACAAGTGCGAAAAGTCGTTTTTCCACACTAATACAAGTGCAAAAGTGGTTTCCTGCACCAACACAAGTGTGAAAAGTGGTTTTTCAACACTAACACAAGTGCGAAACGTGGTTTTTCAACACTAACACAAGTGCGAAAAGTGGTTTTTCAACACTAACACAAGTGCGAAAAGTCGTTTTTCCACACTAATACAAGTGCAAAAGTGGTTTCCTGCGCCAACACAAGTGCGAAAAGTGGTTTTTCAACACTAACACAAGTGCGAAAAGTGGTTTTTCAACACTAACACAAGTGCGAAAAGTGGTTTTCCCACACTAATACAAGTGCAAAAGTGGTTTCCTGCACCAACACAAGTGCGAAAAGTGGTTTTTCAACACTAACACAAGTGCGAAAAGTGTTTTTTCAACACTATCACAAGTGCAAAAAGTGTTTTTTCCACACTAATACAAGTGCAAAAGTGGTTTCCTGCACCAACACAAGTGCGAAAAGTGGTTTTTCAACACTAACACAAGTGCGAAAAGTGGTTTTTCAACACTAGCACAAGTGCGAAAAGTGTTTTTTCCACACTAATACAAGTGCAAACGTGGTTTCCTGCACCAACACAAGTGCGAAAAGTGGTTTTTCAACACTATCACAAGTGCGAAAAGTGGTTTTTCAACACTATCACAAGTGCAAAAAGTGTTTTTTCCACACTAATACAAGTGCAAAAGTGGTTTCCTGCACCAACACAAGTGCGAAAAGTGGTTTTTCAACACTAACACAAGTGCGAAAAGTGGTTTTTCAACACTAACACAAGTGTGAAAAATGGTTTTTCCACACTAATACAAGTGCAAAAGTGGTTTCCTGCACCAACACAAGTGCGAAAAGTGGTTTTTCAACACTAACACAAGTGCGAAAAGTGGTTTTTCAACACCATCACAAGTGTAAAAAGTGTTTTTTCCACACTAATACAAGTGCAAAAGTGGTTTCCTGCACCAACACAAGTGCGAAAAGTGGTTTTTCAACACTAACACAAGTGCGAAAAGTGGTTTTTCAACACTATCACAAGTGCAAAAAGTGTTTTTTCCACACTAATACAAGTGCAAAAGTGGTTTCCTACACCAACACAAGTGCGAAAAGTGGTTTTTCAACACTAACACGTGCGAAAAGTGGTTTTTCAACACTAACACAAGTGCGAAAAGTGGTTTTTCCACACTAATACAAGTGCAAAAGTGGTTTCCTGCACCAACACAATTGCGAAAAGTGGTTTTTCAACACTAACACAAGTGCGAAAAGTGGTTTTTCAACACTAACACAAGTGCGAAAAGTGGTTTTTCAACACTAACACAAGTGCGAAAAGTGGTTTTTCCACACTAATACAAGTGCAAAAGTTGCTTCCTGCACCAACACAAGTGCGAAAAGTGGTTTTTCAACACTATCACAAGTGCGAAAAGTGGTTTTTCAACACTATCACAAGTGCAAAAAGTGTTTTTTCCACACTAATACAAGTGCAAAAGTGGTTTCCTGCACCAACACAAGTGCGAAAAGTGGTTTTTCAACACTAACACAAGTGCGAAAAGTAGTTTTTCAACACTAACACAAGTGCGAAAAGTGGTTTTTCCACACTAATACAAGTGCAAAAGTGGTTGCCTGCACCAACACAAGTGCGAAAAGTGGTTTTTCAACACTAACACAAGTGCGAAAAGTGGTTTTTCAACACTATCACAAGTGCAAAAAGTGTTTTTTCCACACTAATACAAGTGCAAAAGTGGTTTCCTGCACCAACACAAGTGCGAAAAGTGGTTTTTCAACACTAACACAAGTGCGAAAAGTGGTTTTTCAACACTAACACAAGTGCGAAAAGTGGTTTTTCAACACTAACACAGGTGTGAAAAGTAGTTTTTCCACACTAATACAAGTGCAAAAGTGGTTCCCTGCACCAACACAAGTGTGAAAAGTGGTTTTTCAACACTAACACAAGTGCGAAAAGTGGTTTTTCAACACTAACACAAGTGCGAAAAGTGGTTTTTCAACATTAACGCACGTGCGAAAAGTGGTTTTTCCACACTAATACAAGTGCAAAAGTGGTTCCCTGCACCAACACAAATGCGAAAAGTGGTTTTTCAACACTAACACAAGTGCGAAAAGTGGTTTTTCAACACTATCACAAGTGCAAAAAGTGTTTTTTCCACACTAATACAAGTGCAAAAGTGGTTTCCTGCACCAACACAAGTGCGAAAAGTGGTTTTTCAACACTAACACAAGTGCGAAAAGTGGTTTTTCAACACTAACACAAGTGCGAAAAGTGGTTTTCCCACACTAATACAAGTGCAAAAGTGGTTTCCTGCACCAACACAAGTGCGAAAAGTGGTTTTTCAACACTAACACAAGTGCGAAAAGTGGTTTTTCAACACTATCACAAGTGCAAAAAGTGTTTTTTCCACACTAATACAAGTGCAAAAGTGGTTTCCTGCACCAACACAAGTGCAAAAAGTGGTTTTTCAACACTAACACAAGTGCGAAAAGTGGTTTTTCAACACTAACACAAGTGCGAAAAGTGTTTTTTCCACACTAATACAAATGCAAAAGAGGTTTCCTGCACCAACACAAGTGCGAAAAGTGGTTTTTCAACACTATCACAAGTGCAAAAAGTGTTTTTTCCACACTAATACAAGTGCAAAAGTGGTTTCCTGCACCAACACAAGTGCGAAAAGTGGTTTTTCAACATTAACACAAGTGCGAAAAGTGGTTTTTCAACACTATCACAAGTGCAAAAAGTGTTTTTTCCACACTAATACAAGTGCAAAAGTGGTTTCCTGCACCAACACAAGTGCGAAAAGTGGTTTTTCAACACTAACACATGTGCGACAAGTGGCTTTTGCCACACTAACACAGTGCGAAAAGTGGTTTTTCCACACTAATACAAGTGCAAAAGTGGTTTCCTGCACCAACACAAGTGCGAAAAGTGGTTTTTCAACACTATCACAAGTGCGAAAAGTGGTTTTTCCCACACTAATACAAGTGCAAAAGTGGTTTCCTGCACCAACACAAGTGCGAAAAGTGGTTTTTCAACACTAACACAAGTGCGAAAAGTGGTTTTTCAACACTATCACAAGTGCAAAAAGTGTTTTTTCCACACTAATACAAGTGCAAAAGTGGTTTCCTGCACCAACACAAGTGCGAAAAGTGGTTTTTCAACACTAACACAAGTGCGAAAAGTGGTTTTTCAACACTAACACAAGCGCGAAAAGTGGTTTTTCAACACTAACACAAGTGTGAAAAGTTTTTCCACACTAATACAAGTGCAAAAGTGGTTTCCTGCACCAACACAAGTGCGAAAAGTGGTTTTTCAACACTAACACAAGTGCGAAAAGTGGTTTTTCAACACTAACACAAGTGCGAAAAGTGGTTTTTCCACACTAACACAAGTGCGAAAAGTGGTTTTTCCACACTAATACAAGTGCAAAAGTGGTTTCCTGCACCAACACAAGTGCGAAAAGTGGTTTTTCAACACTAACACAAGTGCAAAAAGTGGTTTTTCAACACTAATACAAGTGCGAAAAGTGGTTTTTCCACACTAATACAAGTGCAAAAGTGGTTTCCTGCACCAACACAAGTGCGAAAAGTGGTTTTTCAACACTAACACAAGTGCGAAAAGTGGTTTTTCAACACTAACACAAGTGCGAAAAGTGGTTTTTCCACACTAATACAAGTGCAAAAGTGGTTTCCTGCACCAACACCAGTGCGAAAAGTGGTTTTTCAACACTAACACAAGTGCGAAAAGTGGTTTTTCAACACTATCACAAGTGCAAAAAGTGTTTTTCCACACTAATACAAGTGCAAAAGTGGTTTCCTGCACCAACACAAGTGCGAAAAGTGGTTTTTCAACACTAACACAAGTGCGAAAAGTGGTTTTTCAACACTAATACAAGTGCAAAAGTGGTTTCCTGCACCAACACAAGTGCGAAAAGTGGTTTTTCAACACTAACACAAATGCGAAAAGTGGTTTTTCAACACTATCACAAGTGCAAAAAGTGTTTTTTCCACACTAATACAAGTGCAAAAGTGGTTTCCTGCACCAACACAAGTGCGAAAAGTGGTTTTTCAACACTAACACAAGTGCGAAAAGTGGTTTTTCAACACTAACACAAGCGCGAAAAGTGGTTTTTCAACACTAACACAAGTGTGAAAAGTTTTTCCACACTAATACAAGTGCAAAAGTGGTTTCCTGCACCAACACAAGTGCGAAAAGTGGTTTTTCAACACTAACACAAGTGCGAAAAGTGGTTTTTCAACACTAACACAAGTGCGAAAAGTGGTTTTTCCACACTAACACAAGTGCGAAAAGTGGTTTTTCCACACTAATACAAGTGCAAAAGTGGTTTCCTGCACCAACACAAGTGCGAAAAGTGGTTTTTCAACACTAACACAAGTGCAAAAAGTGGTTTTTCAACACTAATACAAGTGCGAAAAGTGGTTTTTCCACACTAATACAAGTGCAAAAGTGGTTTCCTGCACCAACACAAGTGCGAAAAGTGGTTTTTCAACACTAACACAAGTGCGAAAAGTGGTTTTTCAACACTAACACAAGTGCGAAAAGTGGTTTTTCCACACTAATACAAGTGCAAAAGTGGTTTCCTGCACCAACACCAGTGCGAAAAGTGGTTTTTCAACACTAACACAAGTGCGAAAAGTGGTTTTTCAACACTATCACAAGTGCAAAAAGTGTTTTTCCACACTAATACAAGTGCAAAAGTGGTTTCCTGCACCAACACAAGTGCGAAAAGTGGTTTTTCAACACTAACACAAGTGCGAAAAGTGGTTTTTCAACACTAATACAAGTGCAAAAGTGGTTTCCTGCACCAACACAAGTGCGAAAAGTGGTTTTTCAACACTAACACAAATGCGAAAAGTGGTTTTTCAACACTAACACAAGTGCAAAAAGTGTTTTTTCCACACTAATACAAGTGCAAAAGTGGTTTCCTGCACCAACACAAGTGTGAAAAGTGGTTTTTCAACACTAACACAAGTGCGAAACGTGGTTTTTCAACACTAACACAAGTGCGAAAAGTGGTTTTTCAACACTAACACAAGTGCGAAAAGTCGTTTTTCCACACTAATACAAGTGCAAAAGTGGTTTCCTGCACCAACACAAGTGCGAAAAGTGGTTTTTCAACACTAACACAAGTGCGAAAAGTGGTTTTTCAACACTATCACAAGTGCAAAAAGTGTTTTTTCCACACTAATACAAGTGCAAAAGTGGTTTCCTGCACCAACACAAGTGCGAAAAGTGGTTTTTCAACACTAACACAAGTGCGAAAAGTGGTTTTTCAACACTAACACAAGTGCGAAAAGTGGTTTTCCCACACTAATACAAGTGCAAAAGTGGTTTCCTGCACCAACACAAGTGCGAAAAGTGGTTTTTCAACACTAACACAAGTGCGAAAAGTGTTTTTTCAACACTATCACAAGTGCAAAAAGTGTTTTTTCCACACTAATACAAGTGCAAAAGTGGTTTCCTGCACCAACACAAGTGCGAAAAGTGGTTTTTCAACACTAACACAAGTGCGAAAAGTGGTTTTTCAACACTAGCACAAGTGCGAAAAGTGTTTTTTCCACACTAATACAAGTGCAAACGTGGTTTCCTGCACCAACACAAGTGCGAAAAGTGGTTTTTCAACACTATCACAAGTGCGAAAAGTGGTTTTTCAACACTATCACAAGTGCAAAAAGTGTTTTTTCCACACTAATACAAGTGCAAAAGTGGTTTCCTGCACCAACACAAGTGCGAAAAGTGGTTTTTCAACACTAACACAAGTGCGAAAAGTGGTTTTTCAACACTAACACAAGTGTGAAAAATGGTTTTTCCACACTAATACAAGTGCAAAAGTGGTTTCCTGCACCAACACAAGTGCGAAAAGTGGTTTTTCAACACTAACACAAGTGCGAAAAGTGGTTTTTCAACACCATCACAAGTGTAAAAAGTGTTTTTTCCACACTAATACAAGTGCAAAAGTGGTTTCCTGCACCAACACAAGTGCGAAAAGTGGTTTTTCAACACTAACACAAGTGCGAAAAGTGGTTTTTCAACACTATCACAAGTGCAAAAAGTGTTTTTTCCACACTAATACAAGTGCAAAAGTGGTTTCCTACACCAACACAAGTGCGAAAAGTGGTTTTTCAACACTAACACGTGCGAAAAGTGGTTTTTCAACACTAACACAAGTGCGAAAAGTCGTTTTTCCACACTAATACAAGTGCAAAAGTGGTTTCCTGCACCAACACAATTGCGAAAAGTGGTTTTTCAACACTAACACAAGTGCGAAAAGTGGTTTTTCAACACTAACACAAGTGCGAAAAGTGGTTTTTCAACACTAACACAAGTGCGAAAAGTGGTTTTTCCACACTAATACAAGTGCAAAAGTTGCTTCCTGCACCAACACAAGTGCGAAAAGTGGTTTTTCAACACTATCACAAGTGCGAAAAGTGGTTTTTCAACACTATCACAAGTGCAAAAAGTGTTTTTTCCACACTAATACAAGTGCAAAAGTGGTTTCCTGCACCAACACAAGTGCGAAAAGTGGTTTTTCAACACTAACACAAGTGCGAAAAGTAGTTTTTCAACACTAACACAAGTGCGAAAAGTGGTTTTTCCACACTAATACAAGTGCAAAAGTGGTTGCCTGCACCAACACAAGTGCGAAAAGTGGTTTTTCAACACTAACACAAGTGCGAAAAGTGGTTTTTCAACACTATCACAAGTGCAAAAAGTGTTTTTTCCACACTAATACAAGTGCAAAAGTGGTTTCCTGCACCAACACAAGTGCGAAAAGTGGTTTTTCAACACTAACACAAGTGCGAAAAGTGGTTTTTCAACACTAACACAAGTGCGAAAAGTGGTTTTTCAACACTAACACAGGTGTGAAAAGTAGTTTTTCCACACTAATACAAGTGCAAAAGTGGTTCCCTGCACCAACACAAGTGTGAAAAGTGGTTTTTCAACACTAACACAAGTGCGAAAAGTGGTTTTTCAACACTAACACAAGTGCGAAAAGTGGTTTTTCAACATTAACGCACGTGCGAAAAGTGGTTTTTCCACACTAATACAAGTGCAAAAGTGGTTCCCTGCACCAACACAAATGCGAAAAGTGGTTTTTCAACACTAACACAAGTGCGAAAAGTGGTTTTTCAACACTATCACAAGTGCAAAAAGTGTTTTTTCCACACTAATACAAGTGCAAAAGTGGTTTCCTGCACCAACACAAGTGCGAAAAGTGGTTTTTCAACACTAACACAAGTGCGAAAAGTGGTTTTTCAACACTAACACAAGTGCGAAAAGTGGTTTTCCCACACTAATACAAGTGCAAAAGTGGTTTCCTGCACCAACACAAGTGCGAAAAGTGGTTTTTCAACACTAACACAAGTGCGAAAAGTGGTTTTTCAACACTATCACAAGTGCAAAAAGTGTTTTTTCCACACTAATACAAGTGCAAAAGTGGTTTCCTGCACCAACACAAGTGCAAAAAGTGGTTTTTCAACACTAACACAAGTGCGAAAAGTGGTTTTTCAACACTAACACAAGTGCGAAAAGTGTTTTTTCCACACTAATACAAATGCAAAAGAGGTTTCCTGCACCAACACAAGTGCGAAAAGTGGTTTTTCAACACTATCACAAGTGCAAAAAGTGTTTTTTCCACACTAATACAAGTGCAAAAGTGGTTCCTGCACCAACACAAGTGCGAAAAGTGGTTTTTCAACATTAACACAAGTGCGAAAAGTGGTTTTTCAACACTATCACAAGTGCAAAAAGTGTTTTTTCCACCCTAATACAAGTGCAAAAGTGGTTTCCTGCACCAACACAAGTGCGAAAAGTGGTTTTTCAACACTAACACATGTGCGACAAGTGGCTTTTGCCACACTAACACAGTGCGAAAAGTGGTTTTTCCACACTAATACAAGTGCAAAAGTGGTTTCCTGCACCAACACAAGTGCGAAAAGTGGTTTTTCAACACTATCACAAGTGCGAAAAGTGGTTTTTCCCACACTAATACAAGTGCAAAAGTGGTTTCCTGCACCAACACAAGTGCGAAAAGTGGTTTTTCAACACTAACACAAGTGCGAAAAGTGGTTTTTCAACACTATCACAAGTGCAAAAAGTGTTTTTTCCACACTAATACAAGTGCAAAAGTGGTTTCCTGCACCAACACAAGTGCGAAAAGTGGTTTTTCAACACTAACACAAGTGCGAAAAGTGGTTTTTCAACACTAACACAAGCGCGAAAAGTGGTTTTTCAACACTAACACAAGTGTGAAAAGTTTTTCCACACTAATACAAGTGCAAAAGTGGTTTCCTGCACCAACACAAGTGCGAAAAGTGGTTTTTCAACACTAACACAAGTGCGAAAAGTGGTTTTTCAACACTAACACAAGTGCGAAAAGTGGTTTTTCCACACTAACACAAGTGCGAAAAGTGGTTTTTCCACACTAATACAAGTGCAAAAGTGGTTTCCTGCACCAACACAAGTGCGAAAAGTGGTTTTTCAACACTAACACAAGTGCAAAAAGTGGTTTTTCAACACTAATACAAGTGCGAAAAGTGGTTTTTCCACACTAATACAAGTGCAAAAGTGGTTTCCTGCACCAACACAAGTGCAAAAAGTGGTTTTTCAACACTAACACAAGTGCGAAAAGTGGTTTTTCAACACTAACACAAGTGCGAAAAGTGGTTTTTCAACACTAACACAAGTGCGAAAAGTGGTTTTTCCACACTAATACAAGTGCAAAAGTGGTTTCCTGCACCAACACCAGTGCGAAAAGTGGTTTTTCAACACTAACACAAGTGCGAAAAGTGGTTTTTCAACACTATCACAAGTGCAAAAAGTGTTTTTCCACACTAATACAAGTGCAAAAGTGGTTTCCTGCACCAACACAAGTGCGAAAAGTGGTTTTTCAACACTAACACAAGTGCGAAAAGTGGTTTTTCAACACTAATACAAGTGCAAAAGTGGTTTCCTGCACCAACACAAGTGCGAAAAGTGGTTTTTCAACACTAACACAAATGCGAAAAGTGGTTTTTCAACACTAACACAAGTGCAAAAAGTGTTTTTTCCACACTAATACAAGTGCAAAAGTGGTTTCCTGCACCAACACAAGTGTGAAAAGTGGTTTTTCAACACTAACACAAGTGCGAAACGTGGTTTTTCAACACTAACACAAGTGCGAAAAGTGGTTTTTCAACACTAACACAAGTGCGAAAAGTCGTTTTTCCACACTAATACAAGTGCAAAAGTGGTTTACTGCACCAACACAAGTGCGAAAAGTGGTTTTTCAACACTAACACAAGTGCGAAAAGTGGTTTTTCAACACTATCACAAGTGCAAAAAGTGTTTTTTCCACACTAATACAAGTGCAAAAGTGGTTTCCTGCACCAACACAAGTGCGAAAAGTGGTTTTTCAACACTAACACAAGTGCGAAAAGTGGTTTTTCAACACTAACACAAGTGCGAAAAGTGGTTTTCCCACACTAATACAAGTGCAAAAGTGGTTTCCTGCACCAACACAAGTGCGAAAAGTGGTTTTTCAACACTAACACAAGTGCGAAAAGTGTTTTTTCAACACTATCACAAGTGCAAAAAGTGTTTTTTCCACACTAATACAAGTGCAAAAGTGGTTTCCTGCACCAACACAAGTGCGAAAAGTGGTTTTTCAACACTAACACAAGTGCGAAAAGTGGTTTTTCAACACTAGCACAAGTGCGAAAAGTGTTTTTTCCACACTAATACAAGTGCAAACGTGGTTTCCTGCACCAACACAAGTGCGAAAAGTGGTTTTTCAACACTATCACAAGTGCGAAAAGTGGTTTTTCAACACTATCACAAGTGCAAAAAGTGTTTTTTCCACACTAATACAAGTGCAAAAGTGGTTTCCTGCACCAACACAAGTGCGAAAAGTGGTTTTTCAACACTAACACAAGTGCGAAAAGTGGTTTTTCAACACTAACACAAGTGTGAAAAGTGGTTTTTCCACACTAATACAAGTGCAAAAGTGGTTTCCTGCACCAACACAAGTGCGAAAAGTGGTTTTTCAACACTAACACAAGTGCGAAAAGTGGTTTTTCAATACCATCACAAGTGTAAAAAGTGTTTTTTCCACACTAATACAAGTGCAAAAGTGGTTTCCTGCACCAACACAAGTGCGAAAAGTGGTTTTTCAACACTAACACAAGTGCGAAAAGTGGTTTTTCAACACTATCACAAGTGCAAAAAGTGTTTTTTCCACACTAATACAAGTGCAAAAGTGGTTTCCTACACCAACACAAGTGCGAAAAGTGGTTTTTCAACACTAACACGTGCGAAAAGTGGTTTTTCAACACTAACACAAGTGCGAAAAGTGGTTTTTCCACACTAATACAAGTGCAAAAGTGGTTTCCTGCACCAACACAATTGCGAAAAGTGGTTTTTCAACACTAACACAAGTGCGAAAAGTGGTTTTTCAACACTAACACAAGTGCGAAAAGTGGTTTTTCAACACTAACACAAGTGCGAAAAGTGGTTTTTCCACACTAATACAAGTGCAAAAGTTGCTTCCTGCACCAACACAAGTGCGAAAAGTGGTTTTTCAACACTATCACAAGTGCGAAAAGTGGTTTTTCAACACTATCACAAGTGCAAAAAGTGTTTTTTCCACACTAATACAAGTGCAAAAGTGGTTTCCTGCACCAACACAAGTGCGAAAAGTGGTTTTTCAACACTAACACAAGTGCGAAAAGTAGTTTTTCAACACTAACACAAGTGCGAAAAGTGGTTTTTCCACACTAATACAAGTGCAAAAGTGGTTGCCTGCACCAACACAAGTGCGAAAAGTGGTTTTTCAACACTAACACAAGTGCGAAAAGTGGTTTTTCAACACTATCACAAGTGCAAAAAGTGTTTTTTCCACACTAATACAAGTGCAAAAGTGGTTTCCTGCACCAACACAAGTGCGAAAAGTGGTTTTTCAACACTAACACAAGTGCGAAAAGTGGTTTTTCAACACTAACACAAGTGCGAAAAGTGGTTTTTCCACACTAACACAAGTGCGAAAAGTGGTTTTTCCACACTAATACAAGTGCAAAAGTGGTTTCCTGCACCAACACAAGTGCGAAAAGTGGTTTTTCAACACTAACACAAGTGCAAAAAGTGGTTTTTCAACACTAATACAAGTGCGAAAAGTGGTTTTTCCACACTAATACAAGTGCAAAAGTGGTTTCCTGCACCAACACAAGTGCAAAAAGTGGTTTTTCAACACTAACACAAGTGCGAAAAGTGGTTTTTCAACACTAACACAAGTGCGAAAAGTGGTTTTTCAACACTAACACAAGTGCGAAAAGTGGTTTTTCCACACTAATACAAGTGCAAAAGTGGTTTCCTGCACCAACACCAGTGCGAAAAGTGGTTTTTCAACACTAACACAAGTGCGAAAAGTGGTTTTTCAACACTATCACAAGTGCAAAAAGTGTTTTTCCACACTATACAAGTGCAAAAGTGGTTTCCTGCACCAACACAAGTGCGAAAAGTGGTTTTTCAACACTAACACAAGTGCGAAAAGTGGTTTTTCAACACTAATACAAGTGCAAAAGTGGTTTCCTGCACCAACACAAGTGCGAAAAGTGGTTTTTCAACACTAACACAAATGCGAAAAGTGGTTTTTCAACACTAACACAAGTGCAAAAAGTGTTTTTTCCACACTATTACAAGTGCAAAAGTGGTTTCCTGCACCAACACAAGTGTGAAAAGTGGTTTTTCAACACTAACACAAGTGCGAAACGTGGTTTTTCAACACTAACACAAGTGCGAAAAGTGGTTTTTCAACACTAACACAAGTGCGAAAAGTCGTTTTTCCACACTAATACAAGTGCAAAAGTGGTTTCCTGCACCAACACAAGTGCGAAAAGTGGTTTTTCAACACTAACACAAGTGCGAAAAGTGGTTTTTCAACACTATCACAAGTGCAAAAAGTGTTTTTTCCACACTAATACAAGTGCAAAAGTGGTTTCCTGCACCAACACAAGTGCGAAAAGTGGTTTTTCAACACTAACACAAGTGCGAAAAGTGGTTTTTCAACACTAACACAAGTGCGAAAAGTGGTTTTCCCACACTAATACAAGTGCAAAAGTGGTTTCCTGCACCAACACAAGTGCGAAAAGTGGTTTTTCAACACTAACACAAGTGCGAAAAGTGTTTTTTCAACACTATCACAAGTGCAAAAAGTGTTTTTTCCACACTAATACAAGTGCAAAAGTGGTTTCCTGCACCAACACAAGTGCGAAAAGTGGTTTTTCAACACTAACACAAGTGCGAAAAGTGGTTTTTCAACACTAGCACAAGTGCGAAAAGTGTTTTTTCCACACTAATACAAGTGCAAACGTGGTTTCCTGCACCAACACAAGTGCGAAAAGTGGTTTTTCAACACTATCACAAGTGCGAAAAGTGGTTTTTCAACACTATCACAAGTGCAAAAAGTGTTTTTTCCACACTAATACAAGTGCAAAAGTGGTTTCCTGCACCAACACAAGTGCGAAAAGTGGTTTTTCAACACTAACACAAGTGCGAAAAGTGGTTTTTCAACACTAACACAAGTGTGAAAAGTGGTTTTTCCACACTAATACAAGTGCAAAAGTGGTTTCCTGCACCAACACAAGTGCGAAAAGTGGTTTTTCAACACTAACACAAGTGCGAAAAGTGGTTTTTCAATACCATCACAAGTGTAAAAAGTGTTTTTTCCACACTAATACAAGTGCAAAAGTGGTTTCCTGCACCAACACAAGTGCGAAAAGTGGTTTTTCAACACTAACACAAGTGCGAAAAGTGGTTTTTCAACACTATCACAAGTGCAAAAAGTGTTTTTTCCACACTAATACAAGTGCAAAAGTGGTTTCCTACACCAACACAAGTGCGAAAAGTGGTTTTTCAACACTAACACGTGCGAAAAGTGGTTTTTCAACACTAACACAAGTGCGAAAAGTGGTTTTTCCACACTAATACAAGTGCAAAAGTGGTTTCCTGCACCAACACAATTGCGAAAAGTGGTTTTTCAACACTAACACAAGTGCGAAAAGTGGTTTTTCAACACTAACACAAGTGCGAAAAGTGGTTTTTCAACACTAACACAAGTGCGAAAAGTGGTTTTTCCACACTAATACAAGTGCAAAAGTTGCTTCCTGCACCAACACAAGTGCGAAAAGTGGTTTTTCAACACTATCACAAGTGCGAAAAGTGGTTTTTCAACACTATCACAAGTGCAAAAAGTGTTTTTTCCACACTAATACAAGTGCAAAAGTGGTTTCCTGCACCAACACAAGTGCGAAAAGTGGTTTTTCAACACTAACACAAGTGCGAAAAGTAGTTTTTCAACACTAACACAAGTGCGAAAAGTGGTTTTTCCACACTAATACAAGTGCAAAAGTGGTTGCCTGCACCAACACAAGTGCGAAAAGTGGTTTTTCAACACTAACACAAGTGCGAAAAGTGGTTTTTCAACACTATCACAAGTGCAAAAAGTGTTTTTTCCACACTAATACAAGTGCAAAAGTGGTTTCCTGCACCAACACAAGTGCGAAAAGTGGTTTTTCAACACTAACACAAGTGCGAAAAGTGGTTTTTCAACACTAACACAAGTGCGAAAAGTGGTTTTTCAACACTAACACAGGTGTGAAAAGTAGTTTTTCCACACTAATACAAGTGCAAAAGTGGTTCCCTGCACCAACACAAGTGTGAAAAGTGGTTTTTCAACACTAACACAAGTGCGAAAAGTGGTTTTTCAACACTAACACAAGTGCGAAAAGTGGTTTTTCAACATTAACGCACGTGCGAAAAGTGGTTTTTCCACACTAATACAAGTGCAAAAGTGGTTCCCTGCACCAACACAAATGCGAAAAGTGGTTTTTCAACACTAACACAAGTGCGAAAAGTGGTTTTTCAACACTATCACAAGTGCAAAAAGTGTTTTTTCCACACTAATACAAGTGCAAAAGTGGTTTCCTGCACCAACACAAGTGCGAAAAGTGGTTTTTCAACACTAACACAAGTGCGAAAAGTGGTTTTTCAACACTAACACAAGTGCGAAAAGTGGTTTTCCCACACTAATACAAGTGCAAAAGTGGTTTCCTGCACCAACACAAGTGCGAAAAGTGGTTTTTCAACACTAACACAAGTGCGAAAAGTGGTTTTTCAACACTATCACAAGTGCAAAAAGTGTTTTTTCCACACTAATACAAGTGCAAAAGTGGTTTCCTGCACCAACACAAGTGCAAAAAGTGGTTTTTCAACACTAACACAAGTGCGAAAAGTGGTTTTTCAACACTAACACAAGTGCGAAAAGTGTTTTTTCCACACTAATACAAATGCAAAAGAGGTTTCCTGCACCAACACAAGTGCGAAAAGTGGTTTTTCAACACTATCACAAGTGCAAAAAGTGTTTTTTCCACACTAATACAAGTGCAAAAGTGGTTTCCTGCACCAACACAAGTGCGAAAAGTGGTTTTTCAACATTAACACAAGTGCGAAAAGTGGTTTTTCAACACTATCACAAGTGCAAAAAGTGTTTTTTCCACACTAATACAAGTGCAAAAGTGGTTTCCTGCACCAACACAAGTGCGAAAAGTGGTTTTTCAACACTAACACATGTGCGACAAGTGGCTTTTGCCACACTAACACAGTGCGAAAAGTGGTTTTTCCACACTAATACAAGTGCAAAAGTGGTTTCCTGCACCAACACAAGTGCGAAAAGTGGTTTTTCAACACTATCACAAGTGCGAAAAGTGGTTTTTCCACACTAATACAAGTGCAAAAGTAGTTTCCTGCACCAACACAAGTGCGAAAAGTGGTTTTTCAACACTAACACAAGTGCGAAAAGTGGTTTTTGCCACACTAACACAGTGCGAAAAGTGGTTTTTCCACACTAATACAAGTGCAAAAGTGGTTTCCTGCACCAACACAAGTGCGAAAAGTGGTTTTTCAACACTATCACAAGTGCGAAAAGTGGTTTTTCCCACACTAATACAAGTGCAAAAGTGGTTTCCTGCACCAACACAAGTGCGAAAAGTGGTTTTTCAACACTAACACAAGTGCGAAAAGTGGTTTTTCAACACTATCACAAGTGCAAAAAGTGTTTTTCCACACTAATACAAGTGCAAAAGTGGTTTCCTGCACCAACACAAGTGCGAAAAGTGGTTTTTCAACACTAACACAAGTGCGAAAAGTGGTTTTTCAACACTAACAGAAGCGCGAAAAGTGGTTTTTCAACACTAACACAAGTGCGAAAAGTTTTTCCACACTAATACAAGTGCAAAAGTGGTTTCCTGCACCAACACAAGTGCGAAAAGTGGTTTTTCAACACTAACACAAGTGCGAAAAGTGGTTTTTCAACACTAACACAAGTGCGAAAAGTGGTTTTTCCACACTAATACAAGTGCAAAAGTGGTTTCCTGCACCAACACAAGTGCGAAAAGTGGTTTTTCAACACGAACACAAGTGCGAAAAGTGGTTTTTCAACACTAATACAAGTGCGAAAAGTGGTTTTTCCACACTAATACAAGTGCAAAAGTGGTTTCCTGCACCAACACAAGTGCGAAAAGTGGTTTTTCAACACTAACACAAGTGCGAAAAGTGGTTTTTCAACACTAACACAAGTGCGAAAAGTGGTTTTTCCACACTAATACAAGTGCAAAAGTGGTTTCCTGCACCAACACCAGTGCGAAAAGTGGTTTTTCAACACTAACACAAGTGCGAAAAGTGGTTTTTCAACACTATCACAAGTGCAAAAAGTGTTTTTCCACACTAATACAAGTGCAAAAGTGGTTTCCTGCACCAACACAAGTGCGAAAAGTGGTTTTTCAACACTAACACAAGTGCGAAAAGTGGTTTTTCAACACTAATACAAGTGCAAAAGTGGTTTCCTGCACCAACACAAGTGCGAAAAGTGGTTTTTGAACACTAACACAAGTGCGAAAAGTGGTTTTTCAACACTAACACAAATGCGAAAAGTGGTTTTTCAACACTAACACAAGTGCAAAAAGTGTTTTTTCCACATTAATACAAGTGCAAAAGTGGTTTCCTGCACCAACACAAGTGTGAAAAGTGGTTTTTCAACACTAACACAAGTGCGAAACGTGGTTTTTCAACACTAACACAAGTGCGAAAAGTGGTTTTTCAACACTAACACAAGTGCGAAAAGTCGTTTTTCCACACTAATACAAGTGCAAAAGTGGTTTCCTGCACCAACACAAGTGCGAAAAGTGGTTTTTCAACACTAACACAAGTGCGAAAAGTGGTTTTTCAACACTATCACAAGTGCAAAAAGTGTTTTTTCCACACTAATACAAGTGCAAAAGTGGTTTCCTGCACCAACACAAGTGCGAAAAGTGGTTTTTCAACACTAACACAAGTGCGAAAAGTGGTTTTTCAACACTAACACAAGTGCGAAAAGTGGTTTTCCCACACTAATACAAGTGCAAAAGTGGTTTCCTGCACCAACACAAGTGCGAAAAGTGGTTTTTCAACACTAACACAAGTGCGAAAAGTGTTTTTTCAACACTATCACAAGTGCAAAAAAGTGTTTTTTCCACACTAATACAAGTGCAAAAGTGGTTTCCTGCACAAACACAAGTGCGAAAAGTGGTTTTTCAACACTAACACAAGTGCGAAAAGTGGTTTTTCAACACTAGCACAAGTGCGAAAAGTGTTTTTTCCACACTAATACAAGTGCAAACGTGGTTTCCTGCACCAACACAAGTGGGAAATGTGGTTTTTCAACACTATCACAAGTGCGAAAAGTGGTTTTTCAACACTATCACAAGTGCAAAAAGTGTTTTTTCCACACTAATACAAGTGCAAAAGTGGTTTCCTGCACCAACACAAGTGCGAAAAGTGGTTTTTCAACACTAACACAAGTGCGAAAAGTGGTTTTTCAACACGAACACAAGTGTGAAAAGTGGTTTTTCCACACTAATACAAGTGCAAAAGTGGTTTCCTGCACCAACACAAGTGCGAAAAGTGGTTTTTCAACACTAACACAAGTGCGAAAAGTGGTTTTTCAACACCATCACAAGTGTAAAAAGTGTTTTTTCCACACTAATACAAGTGCAAAAGTGGTTTCCTGCACCAACACAAGTGCGAAAAGTGGTTTTTCAACACTAACACAAGTGCGAAAAGTGGTTTTTCAACACTATCACAAGTGCAAAAAGTGTTTTTTCCACACTAATACAAGTGCAAAAGTGGTTTCCTACACCAACACAAGTGCGAAAAGTGGTTTTTCAACACTAACACGTGCGAAAAGTGGTTTTTCAACTCTAACACAAGTGCGAAAAGTGGTTTTTCCACACTAATACAAGTGCAAAAGTGGTTTCCTGCACCAACACAAGTGCGAAAAGTGGTTTTTCAACACTAACACAAGTGCGAAAAGTGGTTTTTCAACACTATCACAAGTGCAAAAAGTGTTTTTTCCACACTAATACAAGTGCAAAAGTGGTTTCCTGCACCAACACAAGTGCGAAAAGTGGTTTTTCAACATTAACACAAGTGCGAAAAGTGGTTTTTCAACACTATCACAAGTGCAAAAAGTGTTTTTTCCACACTGATACAAGTGCAAAAGTGGTTTCCTGCACCAACACAAGTGCGAAAAGTGGTTTTTCAACACTAACACATGTGCGACAAGTGGCTTTTGCCACACTAACACAGTGCGAAAAGTGGTTTTTCCACACTAATACAAGTGCAAAAGTGGTTTCCTGCACCAACACAAGTGCGAAAAGTGGTTTTTCAACACTATCACAAGTGCGAAAAGTGGTTTTTCCACACTAATACAAGTGCAAAAGTAGTTTCCTGCACCAACACAAGTGCGAAAAGTGGTTTTTCAACACTAACACAAGTGCGAAAAGTGGTTTTTGCCACACTAACACAGTGCGAAAAGTGGTTTTTCCACACTAATACAAGTGCAAAAGTGGTTTCCTGCACCAACACAAGTGCGAAAAGTGGTTTTTCAACACTATCACAAGTGCGAAAAGTGGTTTTTCCCACACTAATACAAGTGCAAAAGTGGTTTCCTGCACCAACACAAGTGCGAAAAGTGGTTTTTCAACACTAACACAAGTGCGAAAAGTGGTTTTTCAACACTATCACAAGTGCAAAAAGTGTTTTTTCCACACTAATACAAGTGCAAAAGTGGTTTCCTGCACCAACACAAGTGCGAAAAGTGGTTTTTCAACACTAACACAAGTGCGAAAAGTGGTTTTTCAACACTAACACAAGCGCGAAAAGTGGTTTTTCAACACTAACACAAGTGCGAAAAGTTTTTCCACACTAATACAAGTGCAAAAGTGGTTTCCTGCACCAACACAAGTGCGAAAAGTGGTTTTTCAACACTAACACAAGTGCGAAAAGTGGTTTTTCAACACTAACACAAGTGCGAAAAGTGGTTTTTCCACACTAATACAAGTGCAAAAGTGGTTTCCTGCACCAACACAAGTGCGAAAAGTGGTTTTTCAACACTAACACAAGTGCGAAAAGTGGTTTTTCAACACTAATACAAGTGCGAAAAGTGGTTTTTCCACACTAATACAAGTGCAAAAGTGGTTTCCTGCACCAACACAAGTGCGAAAAGTGGTTTTTCAACACTAACACAAGTGCGAAAAGTGGTTTTTCAACACTAACACAAGTGCGAAAAGTGGTTTTTCCACACTAATACAAGTGCAAAAGTGGTTTCCTGCACCAACACCAGTGCGAAAAGTGGTTTTTCAACACTAACACAAGTGCGAAAAGTGGTTTTTCAACACTATCACAAGTGCAAAAAGTGTTTTTCCACACTAATACAAGTGCAAAAGTGGTTTCCTGCACCAACACAAGTGCGAAAAGTGGTTTTTCAACACTAACACAAGTGCCAAAAGTGGTTTTTCAACACTAATACAAGTGCAAAAGTGGTTTCCTGCACCAACACAAGTGCGAAAAGTGGTTTTTGAACACTAACACAAGTGCGAAAAGTGGTTTTTCAACACTAACACAAATGCGAAAAGTGGTTTTTCAACACTAACACAAGTGCAAAAAGTGTTTTTTCCACACTAATACAAGTGCAAAAGTGGTTTCCTGCACCAACACAAGTGTGAAAAGTGGTTTTTCAACACTAACACAAGTGCGAAACGTGGTTTTTCAACACTAACACAAGTGCGAAAAGTGGTTTTTCAACACTAACACAAGTGCGAAAAGTCGTTTTTCCACACTAATACAAGTGCAAAAGTGGTTTCCTGCACCAACACAAGTGCGAAAAGTGGTTTTTCAACACTAACACAAGTGCGAAAAGTGGTTTTTCAACACTATCACAAGTGCAAAAAGTGTTTTTTCCACACTAATACAAGTGCAAAAGTGGTTTCCTGCACCAACACAAGTGCGAAAAGTGGTTTTTCAACACTAACACAAGTGCGAAAAGTGGTTTTTCAACACTAACACAAGTGCGAAAAGTGGTTTTCCCACACTAATACAAGTGCAAAAGTGGTTTCCTGCACCAACACAAGTGCGAAAAGTGGTTTTTCAACACTAACACAAGTGCGAAAAGTGTTTTTTCAACACTATCACAAGTGCAAAAAGTGTTTTTTCCACACTAATACAAGTGCAAAAGTGGTTTCCTGCACCAACACAAGTGCGAAAAGTGGTTTTTCAACACTAACACAAGTGCGAAAAGTGGTTTTTCAACACTAGCACAAGTGCGAAAAGTGTTTTTTCCACACTAATACAAGTGCAAACGTGGTTTCCTGCACCAACACAAGTGGGAAAAGTGGTTTTTCAACACTATCACAAGTGCGAAAAGTGGTTTTTCAACACTATCACAAGTGCAAAAAGTGTTTTTTCCACACTAATACAAGTGCAAAAGTGGTTTCCTGCACCAACACAAGTGCGAAAAGTGGTTTTTCAACACTAACACAAGTGCGAAAAGTGGTTTTTCAACACTAACACAAGTGTGAAAAGTGGTTTTTCCACACTAATACAAGTGCAAAAGTGGTTTCCTGCACCAACACAAGTGCGAAAAGTGGTTTTTCAACACTAACACAAGTGCGAAAAGTGGTTTTTCAACACCATCACAAGTGTAAAAAGTGTTTTTTCCACACTAATACAAGTGCAAAAGTGGTTTCCTGCACCAACACAAGTGCGAAAAGTGGTTTTTCAACACTAACACAAGTGCGAAAAGTGGTATTTCAACACTATCACAAGTGCAAAAAGTGTTTTTTCCACACTAATACAAGTGCAAAAGTGGTTTCCTACACCAACACAAGTGCGAAAAGTGGTTTTTCAACACTAACACGTGCGAAAAGTGGTTTTTCAACACTAACACAAGTGCGAAAAGTGGTTTTTCCACACTAATACAAGTGCAAAAGTGGTTTCCTGCACCAACACAAGTGCGAAAAGTGGTTTTTCAACACTAACACAAGTGCGAAAAGTGTTTTTTCAACACTATCACAAGTGCAAAAAAGTGTTTTTTCCACACTAATACAAGTGCAAAAGTGGTTTCCTGCACAAACACAAGTGCGAAAAGTGGTTTTTCAACACTAACACAAGTGCGAAAAGTGGTTTTTCAACACTAGCACAAGTGCGAAAAGTGTTTTTTCCACACTAATACAAGTGCAAACGTGGTTTCCTGCACCAACACAAGTGGGAAATGTGGTTTTTCAACACTATCACAAGTGCGAAAAGTGGTTTTTCAACACTATCACAAGTGCAAAAAGTGTTTTTTCCACACTAATACAAGTGCAAAAGTGGTTTCCTGCACCAACACAAGTGCGAAAAGTGGTTTTTCAACACTAACACAAGTGCGAAAAGTGGTTTTTCAACACGAACACAAGTGTGAAAAGTGGTTTTTCCACACTAATACAAGTGCAAAAGTGGTTTCCTGCACCAACACAAGTGCGAAAAGTGGTTTTTCAACACTAACACAAGTGCGAAAAGTGGTTTTTCAACACCATCACAAGTGTAAAAAGTGTTTTTTCCACACTAATACAAGTGCAAAAGTGGTTTCCTGCACCAACACAAGTGCGAAAAGTGGTTTTTCAACACTAACACAAGTGCGAAAAGTGGTTTTTCAACACTATCACAAGTGCAAAAAGTGTTTTTTCCACACTAATACAAGTGCAAAAGTGGTTTCCTACACCAACACAAGTGCGAAAAGTGGTTTTTCAACACTAACACGTGCGAAAAGTGGTTTTTCAACTCTAACACAAGTGCGAAAAGTGGTTTTTCCACACTAATACAAGTGCAAAAGTGGTTTCCTGCACCAACACAAGTGCGAAAAGTGGTTTTTCAACACTAACACAAGTGCGAAAAGTGGTTTTTCAACACTATCACAAGTGCAAAAAGTGTTTTTTCCACACTAATACAAGTGCAAAAGTGGTTTCCTGCACCAACACAAGTGCGAAAAGTGGTTTTTCAACATTAACACAAGTGCGAAAAGTGGTTTTTCAACACTATCACAAGTGCAAAAAGTGTTTTTTCCACACTGATACAAGTGCAAAAGTGGTTTCCTGCACCAACACAAGTGCGAAAAGTGGTTTTTCAACACTAACACATGTGCGACAAGTGGCTTTTGCCACACTAACACAGTGCGAAAAGTGGTTTTTCCACACTAATACAAGTGCAAAAGTGGTTTCCTGCACCAACACAAGTGCGAAAAGTGGTTTTTCAACACTATCACAAGTGCGAAAAGTGGTTTTTCCACACTAATACAAGTGCAAAAGTAGTTTCCTGCACCAACACAAGTGCGAAAAGTGGTTTTTCAACACTAACACAAGTGCGAAAAGTGGTTTTTGCCACACTAACACAGTGCGAAAAGTGGTTTTTCCACACTAATACAAGTGCAAAAGTGGTTTCCTGCACCAACACAAGTGCGAAAAGTGGTTTTTCAACACTATCACAAGTGCGAAAAGTGGTTTTTCCCACACTAATACAAGTGCAAAAGTGGTTTCCTGCACCAACACAAGTGCGAAAAGTGGTTTTTCAACACTAACACAAGTGCGAAAAGTGGTTTTTCAACACTATCACAAGTGCAAAAAGTGTTTTTTCCACACTAATACAAGTGCAAAAGTGGTTTCCTGCACCAACACAAGTGCGAAAAGTGGTTTTTCAACACTAACACAAGTGCGAAAAGTGGTTTTTCAACACTAACACAAGCGCGAAAAGTGGTTTTTCAACACTAACACAAGTGCGAAAAGTTTTTCCACACTAATACAAGTGCAAAAGTGGTTTCCTGCACCAACACAAGTGCGAAAAGTGGTTTTTCAACACTAACACAAGTGCGAAAAGTGGTTTTTCAACACTAACACAAGTGCGAAAAGTGGTTTTTCCACACTAATACAAGTGCAAAAGTGGTTTCCTGCACCAACACAAGTGCGAAAAGTGGTTTTTCAACACTAACACAAGTGCGAAAAGTGGTTTTTCAACACTAATACAAGTGCGAAAAGTGGTTTTTCCACACTAATACAAGTGCAAAAGTGGTTTCCTGCACCAACACAAGTGCGAAAAGTGGTTTTTCAACACTAACACAAGTGCGAAAAGTGGTTTTTCAACACTAACACAAGTGCGAAAAGTGGTTTTTCCACACTAATACAAGTGCAAAAGTGGTTTCCTGCACCAACACCAGTGCGAAAAGTGGTTTTTCAACACTAACACAAGTGCGAAAAGTGGTTTTTCAACACTATCACAAGTGCAAAAAGTGTTTTTCCACACTAATACAAGTGCAAAAGTGGTTTCCTGCACCAACACAAGTGCGAAAAGTGGTTTTTCAACACTAACACAAGTGCCAAAAGTGGTTTTTCAACACTAATACAAGTGCAAAAGTGGTTTCCTGCACCAACACAAGTGCGAAAAGTGGTTTTTGAACACTAACACAAGTGCGAAAAGTGGTTTTTCAACACTAACACAAATGCGAAAAGTGGTTTTTCAACACTAACACAAGTGCAAAAAGTGTTTTTTCCACACTAATACAAGTGCAAAAGTGGTTTCCTGCACCAACACAAGTGTGAAAAGTGGTTTTTCAACACTAACACAAGTGCGAAACGTGGTTTTTCAACACTAACACAAGTGCGAAAAGTGGTTTTTCAACACTAACACAAGTGCGAAAAGTCGTTTTTCCACACTAATACAAGTGCAAAAGTGGTTTCCTGCACCAACACAAGTGCGAAAAGTGGTTTTTCAACACTAACACAAGTGCGAAAAGTGGTTTTTCAACACTATCACAAGTGCAAAAAGTGTTTTTTCCACACTAATACAAGTGCAAAAGTGGTTTCCTGCACCAACACAAGTGCGAAAAGTGGTTTTTCAACACTAACACAAGTGCGAAAAGTGGTTTTTCAACACTAACACAAGTGCGAAAAGTGGTTTTCCCACACTAATACAAGTGCAAAAGTGGTTTCCTGCACCAACACAAGTGCGAAAAGTGGTTTTTCAACACTAACACAAGTGCGAAAAGTGTTTTTTCAACACTATCACAAGTGCAAAAAGTGTTTTTTCCACACTAATACAAGTGCAAAAGTGGTTTCCTGCACCAACACAAGTGCGAAAAGTGGTTTTTCAACACTAACACAAGTGCGAAAAGTGGTTTTTCAACACTAGCACAAGTGCGAAAAGTGTTTTTTCCACACTAATACAAGTGCAAACGTGGTTTCCTGCACCAACACAAGTGGGAAAAGTGGTTTTTCAACACTATCACAAGTGCGAAAAGTGGTTTTTCAACACTATCACAAGTGCAAAAAGTGTTTTTTCCACACTAATACAAGTGCAAAAGTGGTTTCCTGCACCAACACAAGTGCGAAAAGTGGTTTTTCAACACTAACACAAGTGCGAAAAGTGGTTTTTCAACACTAACACAAGTGTGAAAAGTGGTTTTTCCACACTAATACAAGTGCAAAAGTGGTTTCCTGCACCAACACAAGTGCGAAAAGTGGTTTTTCAACACTAACACAAGTGCGAAAAGTGGTTTTTCAACACCATCACAAGTGTAAAAAGTGTTTTTTCCACACTAATACAAGTGCAAAAGTGGTTTCCTGCACCAACACAAGTGCGAAAAGTGGTTTTTCAACACTAACACAAGTGCGAAAAGTGGTTTTTCAACACTATCACAAGTGCAAAAAGTGTTTTTTCCACACTAATACAAGTGCAAAAGTGGTTTCCTACACCAACACAAGTGCGAAAAGTGGTTTTTCAACACTAACACGTGCGAAAAGTGGTTTTTCAACACTAACACAAGTGCGAAAAGTGGTTTTTCCACACTAATAAAAGTGCAAAAGTGGTTTCCTGCACCAACACAAGTGCGAAAAGTGGTTTTTCAACACTAACACAAGTGCGAAAAGTGGTTTTTCAACACTAACACAAGTGCGAAAAGTGGTTTTTCAACACTAACACAAGTGCGAAAAGTGGTTTTTCCACACTAATACAAGTGCAAAAGTTGCTTCCTGCACCAACACAAGTGCGAAAAGTGGTTTTTCAACACTATCACAAGTGCAAAAAGTGGTTTTTCAACACTATCACAAGTGCAAAAAGTGTTTTTTCCACACTAATACAAGTGCAAAAGTGGTTTCCTGCACCAACACAAGTGCGAAAAGTGGTTTTTCAACACTAACACAAGTGCGAAAAGTAGTTTTTCAACACTAACACAAGTGCGAAAAGTGGTTTTTCCACACTAATACAAGTGCAAAAGTGGTTGCCTGCAGCAACACAAGTGCGAAAAGTGGTTTTTCAACACTAACACAAGTGCGAAAAGTGGTTTTTCAACACTATCACAAGTGCAAAAAGTGTTTTTTCCACACTAATACAAGTGCAAAAGTGGTTTCCTGCACCAACACAAGTGCGAAAAGTGGTTTTTCAACACTAACACAAGTGCGAAAAGTGGTTTTTCAACACTAACACAAGTGCGAAAAGTGGTTTTTCAACACTAACACAGGTGTGAAAAGTAGTTTTTCCACACTAATACAAGTGCAAAAGTGGTTCCCTGCACCAACACAAGTGCGAAAAGTGGTTTTTCAACACTAACACAAGTGCGAAAAGTGGTTTTTCAACACTATCACAAGTGCAAAAAGTGTTTTTTCCACACTAATACAAGTGCAAAAGTGGTTTCCTACACCAACACAAGTGCGAAAAGTGGTTTTTCAACACTAACACATGTGCGAAAAGTGGTTTTTCAACACTAACACAAGTGCGAAAAGTTGTTTTTCCACACTAATACAAGTGCAAAAGTGGTTTCCTGCACCAACACAAGTGCGAAAAGTGGTTTTTCAACACTAACACAAGTGCGAAAAGTGGTTTTTCAACACTAATACAAGTGCGAAAAGTGGTTTTTCAACACTAACACAAGTACGAAAAGTGGTTTTTCAACACTAACACAAGTGCGAAAAGTGTTTTTTCCACACTAATACAAGTGGAAAAGTGGTTTCTTGCACCAACACAAGTGCGAAAAGTGGTTTTACAACACCAACACAAGTGCGAAAAGTGGTTTTTCAACACTAACAAAAGTGCGAAATGTGGTTTTTCAACACTATCACAAGTGCAAAAAGTGTTTTTCCACACTAATGCAAGTGCAAAAGTGGTTTCCTGCACCAACACAAGTGCGAAAAGTGGTTTTTCAACACTAACACAAGTGCGAAAAGTGGTTTTTCAACACTAACACAAGTGCGAAAAGTGTTTTTTCCACACTAATACAAGTGCAAAAGTGGTTTCCTGCACCAACACAAGTGCGAAAGGTGGTTTTTCAACACTAACACAAGTGCGAAAAGTGGTTTTTCAACACTAACACAAGTGCGAAAAGTGGTTTTTCAACACTATCACAAGTGCAAAAAGTGTTTTTTCCACACTAATACAAGTGCAAAAGTGGTTTCCTGCACCAACACAAGTGCGAAAAGTGGTTTTTCAACACTAACACAAGTGCGCAACGTGGTTTTTCAACACTAACACAAGTGCGAAGAGTGGTTTTTCCACACTAATACAAGTGCAAAAGTGGTTACCTGCACCAACACAAGTGCAAAAAGTGGTTTTTCAACACTAACACAAGTGCGAAAAGTGGTTTTTCAACACTAACACAAGTGCGAAAAGTGGTTTTTGCACACTAATACAAGTGCAAAAGTGGTTTCCTGCACCAACACAAGTGCGAAAAGTGGTTTTTCAACACTAACACAAGTGCGAAAAGTGGTTTTTCAACACTATCACAAGTGCAAAAAGTGTTTTTTCCACACTAATACAAGTGCAAAAGTGGTTTCCTGCACCAACACAAGTGCGAAAAGTGGTTTTTCAACACTAACACAAGTGCGAAAAGTGGTTTTTCAACACTAACACAAGTGCGAAAAGTGGTTTTTCCACACTAATACAAGTGCAATAGTGGTTTCCTGCACCAACACCAGTGCGAAAAGTGGTTTTTCAACACTAACACTAGTGCGAAACGTGGTTTTTCAACACTATTGCAAGTGCAAAAAGTGTTTTTTCAACACTAATACAAGTGCAAAAGTGGTTTTCTGCACCAACACAAGTGCGAAAAGTGGTTTTTCAACACTAACACAAGTGCGAAAAGTGGGTTTTCAACACTAAAACAAGTGCGAAAAGTGGTTTTTGAACACTAACACAAGTGCGAAAAGTGGTTTTTCCACACTAACACAAGTGCAAAAAGTGTTTTTTCCACACTAATACAAGTGCAAAAGTGGTTTCCTGCACCAACACAAGTGTGAAAAGTGGTTTTTCAACACGAACACAAGTGCGAAAAGTGGTTTTTCAACACTAACACAAGTGCGAAAAGTGGTTTTTCCACACTAATACAAGTGCAAAAGTGGTTTCCTGCACCAACACAAGTGTGAAAAGTGGTTTTTCAACACTAACACAAGTGCGAAAAGTGGTTTTTCAACACTAACACAAGTGCGAAAAGTGGTTTTTCCACACTAATACAAGTGCAAAAGTGGTTTCCTGCACCAACACAAGTGCGAAAAGTGGTTTTTCAACACTAACACAAGTGCGAAAAGTGTTTTTTCAACACTATCACAAGTGCAAAAAGTGTTTTTTCCACACTAATACAAGTGCAAAAGTGGTTTCCTGCACCAACACAAGTGTGAAAAGTGTTTTTTCAACATTAACACAAGTGCGAAAAGTGGTTTTTCAACACTAACACAGTGCGAAAAGTGGTTTTTCCACACTAATACAAGTGCAAAAGTGGTTTCCTGCACCAACACAAGTTTGAAAAGTGGTTTTTCAACACTATCACAAGTGCGAAAAGTGGCTTTTCCACACTAATCAAGTGCAAAAGTGGTTTGCTGCACCAAAACAAGTGCGAAAAGTGGTTTTTCAACACTAACACAAGTGCGAAAAGTGGTTTTTCAACACTAACACAAGTGCGAAAAGTGGTTTTTCCACACTAATACAAGTGCAAAAGTGGTTTCCTGCACCAACACAAGTGCGAAAAGTGGTTTTTCAACACTAACACAAGTGCGAAAAGTGTTTTTTCAACACTATCACAAGTGCAAAAAGTGTTTTTTCCACACTAATACAAGTGCAAAAGTGGTTTCTTGCACCAACACAAGTGTGAAAAGTGGTTTTTCAACACTAACACAAGTGCGAAAAGTGGTTTTTCAACACTAGCACAAGTGCGAAAAGTGTTTTTTCCACACTAATACAAGTGCAAACGTGGTTTCCTGCACCAACACAAGTGCGAAAAGTGGTTTTTCAACACTATCACAAGTGCAAAAAGTGTTTTTTCCACACTAATACAAGTGCAAAAGTGGTTTCTTGCACCAACACAAGTGTGAAAAGTGGTTTTTCAACACTAACACAAGTGCGAAAAGTGGTTTTTCAACACTAGCACAAGTGCGAAAAGTGTTTTTTCCACACTAATACAAGTGCAAACGTGGTTTCCTGCACCAACACAAGTGCGAAAAGTGGTTTTTCAACACTATCACAAGTGCGAAAAGTGGTTTTTCAACACTATCACAAGTGCAAAAAGTGTTTTTTCCACACTAATACAAGTGCAAAAGTGGTTTCCTGCACCAACACAAGTGCGAAAAGTGGTTTTTCAACACTAACACAAGTGCGAAAAGTAGTTTTTCAACACTAACACAAGTGCGAAAAGTGGTTTTTCCACACTAATACAAGTGCAAAAGTGGTTGCCTGCAGCAACACAAGTGCGAAAAGTGGTTTTTCAACACTAACACAAGTGCGAAAAGTGGTTTTTCAACACTATCACAAGTGCAAAAAGTGTTTTTTCCACACTAATACAAGTGCAAAAGTGGTTTCCTGCACCAACACAAGTGCGAAAAGTGGTTTTTCAACACTAACACAAGTGCGAAAAGTGGTTTTTCAACACTAACACAAGTGCGAAAAGTGGTTTTTCAACACTAACACAGGTGTGAAAAGTAGTTTTTCCACACTAATACAAGTGCAAAAGTGGTTCCCTGCACCAACACAAGTGCGAAAAGTGGTTTTTCAACACTAACACAAGTGCGAAAAGTGGTTTTTCAACACTATCACAAGTGCAAAAAGTGTTTTTTCCACACTAATACAAGTGCAAAAGTGGTTTCCTACACCAACACAAGTGCGAAAAGTGGTTTTTCAACACTAACACATGTGCGAAAAGTGGTTTTTCAACACTAACACAAGTGCGAAAAGTTGTTTTTCCACACTAATACAAGTGCAAAAGTGGTTTCCTGCACCAACACAAGTGCGAAAAGTGGTTTTTCAACACTAACACAAGTGCGAAAAGTGGTTTTTCAACACTAATACAAGTGCGAAAAGTGGTTTTTCAACACTAACACAAGTACGAAAAGTGGTTTTTCAACACTAACACAAGTGCGAAAAGTGTTTTTTCCACACTAATACAAGTGGAAAAGTGGTTTCTTGCACCAACACAAGTGCGAAAAGTGGTTTTACAACACCAACACAAGTGCGAAAAGTGGTTTTTCAACACTAACAAAAGTGCGAAATGTGGTTTTTCAACACTATCACAAGTGCAAAAAGTGTTTTTCCACACTAATGCAAGTGCAAAAGTGGTTTCCTGCACCAACACAAGTGCGAAAAGTGGTTTTTCAACACTAACACAAGTGCGAAAAGTGGTTTTTCAACACTAACACAAGTGCGAAAAGTGTTTTTTCCACACTAATACAAGTGCAAAAGTGGTTTCCTGCACCAACACAAGTGCGAAAGGTGGTTTTTCAACACTAACACAAGTGCGAAAAGTGGTTTTTCAACACTAACACAAGTGCGAAAAGTGGTTTTTCAACACTATCACAAGTGCAAAAAGTGTTTTTTCCACACTAATACAAGTGCAAAAGTGGTTTCCTGCACCAACACAAGTGCGAAAAGTGGTTTTTCAACACTAACACAAGTGCGCAACGTGGTTTTTCAACACTAACACAAGTGCGAAGAGTGGTTTTTCCACACTAATACAAGTGCAAAAGTGGTTACCTGCACCAACACAAGTGCAAAAAGTGGTTTTTCAACACTAACACAAGTGCGAAAAGTGGTTTTTCAACACTAACACAAGTGCGAAAAGTGGTTTTTGCACACTAATACAAGTGCAAAAGTGGTTTCCTGCACCAACACAAGTGCGAAAAGTGGTTTTTCAACACTAACACAAGTGCGAAAAGTGGTTTTTCAACACTATCACAAGTGCAAAAAGTGTTTTTTCCACACTAATACAAGTGCAAAAGTGGTTTCCTGCACCAACACAAGTGCGAAAAGTGGTTTTTCAACACTAACACAAGTGCGAAAAGTGGTTTTTCAACACTAACACAAGTGCGAAAAGTGGTTTTTCCACACTAATACAAGTGCAATAGTGGTTTCCTGCACCAACACCAGTGCGAAAAGTGGTTTTTCAACACTAACACTAGTGCGAAACGTGGTTTTTCAACACTATTGCAAGTGCAAAAAGTGTTTTTTCAACACTAATACAAGTGCAAAAGTGGTTTTCTGCACCAACACAAGTGCGAAAAGTGGTTTTTCAACACTAACACAAGTGCGAAAAGTGGGTTTTCAACACTAAAACAAGTGCGAAAAGTGGTTTTTGAACACTAACACAAGTGCGAAAAGTGGTTTTTCCACACTAACACAAGTGCAAAAAGTGTTTTTTCCACACTAATACAAGTGCAAAAGTGGTTTCCTGCACCAACACAAGTGTGAAAAGTGGTTTTTCAACACGAACACAAGTGCGAAAAGTGGTTTTTCAACACTAACACAAGTGCGAAAAGTGGTTTTTCCACACTAATACAAGTGCAAAAGTGGTTTCCTGCACCAACACAAGTGTGAAAAGTGGTTTTTCAACACTAACACAAGTGCGAAAAGTGGTTTTTCAACACTAACACAAGTGCGAAAAGTGGTTTTTCCACACTAATACAAGTGCAAAAGTGGTTTCCTGCACCAACACAAGTGCGAAAAGTGGTTTTTCAACACTAACACAAGTGCGAAAAGTGTTTTTTCAACACTATCACAAGTGCAAAAAGTGTTTTTTCCACACTAATACAAGTGCAAAAGTGGTTTCCTGCACCAACACAAGTGTGAAAAGTGGTTTTTCAACATTAACACAAGTGCGAAAAGTGGTTTTTCAACACTAACACAGTGCGAAAAGTGGTTTTTCCACACTAATACAAGTGCAAAAGTGGTTTCCTGCACCAACACAAGTTTGAAAAGTGGTTTTTCAACACTATCACAAGTGCGAAAAGTGGCTTTTCCACACTAATCAAGTGCAAAAGTGGTTTGCTGCACCAAAACAAGTGCGAAAAGTGGTTTTTCAACACTAACACAAGTGCGAAAAGTGGTTTTTCAACACTAACACAAGTGCGAAAAGTGGTTTTTCCACACTAATACAAGTGCAAAAGTGGTTTCCTGCACCAACACAAGTGCGAAAAGTGGTTTTTCAACACTAACACAAGTGCGAAAAGTGTTTTTTCAACACTATCACAAGTGCAAAAAGTGTTTTTTCCACACTAATACAAGTGCAAAAGTGGTTTCTTGCACCAACACAAGTGTGAAAAGTGGTTTTTCAACACTAACACAAGTGCGAAAAGTGGTTTTTCAACACTAGCACAAGTGCGAAAAGTGTTTTTTCCACACTAATACAAGTGCAAACGTGGTTTCCTGCACCAACACAAGTGCGAAAAGTGGTTTTTCAACACTATCACAAGTGCGAAAAGTGGTTTTTCAACACTATCACAAGCGCAAAAAGTGTTTTTTCCACACTAATACAAGTGCAAAAGTGGTTTCCTGCACCAACACAAGTGCGAAAAGTGGTTTTTCAACACTAACACAAGTGCGAAAAGTGGTTTTTCAACACTAACACAAGTGCGAAAAGTGGTTTTTCCACACTAATACAAGTGCAAAAGTAGTTTCCTGTACCAACACAAGTGCGAAAAGTGGTTTTTCAACACTAACACAAGTGCGAAAAGTGGTTTTTCAACACTATCACAAGTGCAAAAAGTGTTTTTTCCACACTAATACAAGTGCAAAAGTGGTTTCCTGCACCAACGCAAGTGCGAAAAGTGGTTTTTCAACACTAACACAAGTGCGAAAAGTGGTTTTTCAACACTATCACAAGTGCAAAAAGTGTTTTTTCCACACTAATACAAGTGCAAAAGTGGTTTCCTACACCAACACAAGTGCGAAAAGTGGGTTTTCAACACTAACACATGCGAAAAGTGGTTTTTCAACACTAACACAAGTGCGAAAAGTGGTTTTTCCACACTAATACAAGTGCAAAAGTGGTTTCCTGCACCAACACAAGTGCGAAAAGTGTTTTTTCTACACTAACACAAGTGCGAAAAGTGGTTTTTCAACACTAACACAAGTGCGAAAAGTGGTTTTTCAACACTAACACAAGTGCGAAAAGTGGTTTTTCCACACGAATACAAGTGCAAAAGTTGTTTCCTGCACCAACACAAGTGCGAAAAGTGGTTTTTCAACACTATCATAAGTGCGAAAAGTGGTTTTTCAACACTATCACAGGTGCAAAAAGTGTTTTTTCCACACTAATACAAGTGCAAAAGTGGTTTCCTGCACCAACACAAGTGCGAAAAGTGGTTTTTCAACACTAACACAAGTGCGAAAAGTGGTTTTTCAACACTAACACAAGTGCGAAAAGTGGTTTTTCCACACTAATACAAGTGCAAAAGTGGTTTCCTGCACCAACACAAGTGCGAAAAGTGGTTTTTCAACACTATCACAAGTGTGAAAAGTGGTTTTTCCACACTAATACAAGTGCAAAAGTGGTTTCCTGCACCAACACGTGCGAAAAGTGGTTTTTCAACACGAACACAAGTGCGAAAAGTGGTTTTTCAACACTATCACAAGTGCAAAAATTGTTTTTTCCATACTAATACAAGTGCAAAAGTGGTTTCCTGCACTAACACAAGTGCGAAATGTGGTTTTTCAACACTATCACAAGTGCGAAAAGTGGTTTTTCAACACTAACACAAGACAAAAGTGGTTTCCTGCACCAACACAAGTGCGAAAAGTGGTTTTTAAACACTAACACAAGTGCGAAAAGTGGTTTTTCAACACTATCACAAGTGCAAAAAGTGTTTTTTCCACACTAATACAAGTGCAAAAGTGGTTTCCTGCACCAACACAAGTGCGAAAAGTGGTTTTTCAACACTAACACAAGTGCGAAAAGTGGTTTTTCAACACTAACACAAGTGCGAAAAGTGTTTTTTCCACACTAATACAAGTGCAAAAGTGGTTTCCTGCACCAAAACAAGTGCGAAAAGTGGTTTTTCAACACTAACACTAGTGCAAAAAGTGGTTTTTCAACACTAACACAAGTGCGAAAAGTGGTTTTTCCACACTAATACAAGTGCACAAGTGGTTTCCTGCACCAACACAAGTGCGAAAAGTGGTTTTTCAACACTAACACAAGTGCGAAAAGTGGTTTTTCAACACTAACACAAGTGCGAAAAGTGGTTTTTCCACACTAATACAAGTGCAAAAGTGGTTTCCTGCACCAACACAAGTGCGAAAAGTGGTTTTTCAACACTAACACAAGTGCGAAAAGTGGTTTTTCAACACTAACACAAGTGCGAAAAGTGGTTTTTCAACACTAACACAAGTACGAAAAGTGGTTTTTCAACACTAACACAAGTGCGAAAAGTGTTTTTTCCACACTAATACAAGTGCAAAAGTGGTTTCCTGCACCAACACAAGTGCGAAAAGTGGTTTTTCAACACTAACACAAGTGCGAAAAGTGGTTTTTCAACACTAACACAAGTGCGAAAAGTGGTTTTTCCACACTAATACAAGTGCAGAAGTGGTTTCCTGCACCAACACAAGTGCGAAAAGTGGTTTTTCAACACTAACACAAGTGCGAAAAGTGTTTTTTCAACACTATCACAAGTGCAAAAAGTGTTTTTTCCACACTAATACAAGTGCAAAAGTGGTTTCCTGCACCAACACAAGTGCGAAAAGTGGTTTTTCAACACTAACACAAGTGCGAAAAGTGGTTTTTCAACACTAACACAGTGCGAAAAGTGGTTTTTCCACACTAATACAAGTGCAAAAGTGGTTTCCTGCACCAACACAAGTTTGAAAAGTGGTTTTTCAACACTATCACAAGTGCGAAAAGTGGCTTTTCCACACTAATACAAGTGCAAAAGTGGTTTGCTGCACCAAAACAAGTGCGAAAAGTGGTTTTTCAACACTAACACAAGTGCGAAAAGTGGTTTTTCAACACTAACACAAGTGCAAAAAGTGGTTTTTCCACACTAATACAAGTGCAAAAGTGGTTTCCTGCACCAACACAAGTGCGAAAAGTGGTTTTTCAACACTATCACAAGTGCAAAAAGTGTTTTTTCCACACTAATACAAGTGCAAAAGTGGTTTCTTGCACCAACACAAGTGTGAAAAGTGGTTTTTCAACACTAACACAAGTGCGAAAAGTGGTTTTTCAACACTAGCACAAGTGCGAAAAGTGTTTTTTCCACACTAATACAAGTGCAAACGTGGTTTCCTGCACCAACACAAGTGCGAAAAGTGGTTTTTCAACACTATCACAAGTGCGAAAAGTGGTTTTTCAACACTATCACAAGCGCAAAAAGTGTTTTTTCCACACTAATACAAGTGCAAAAGTGGTTTCCTGCACCAACACAAGTGCGAAAAGTGGTTTTTCAACACTAACACAAGTGCGAAAAGTGGTTTTTCAACACTAACACAAGTGCGAAAAGTGGTTTTTCCACACTAATACAAGTGCAAAAGTAGTTTCCTGCACCAACACAAGTGCGAAAAGTGGTTTTTCAACACTAACACAAGTGCGAAAAGTGGTTTTTCAACACTATCACAAGTGCAAAAAGTGTTTTTTCCACACTAATACAAGTGCAAAAGTGGTTTCCTGCACCAACACAAGTGCGAAAAGTGGTTTTTCAACACTAACACAAGTGCGAAAAGTGGTTTTTCAACACTATCACAAGTGCAAAAAGTGTTTTTTCCACACTAATACAAGTGCAAAAGTGGTTTCCTACACCAACACAAGTGCGAAAAGTGGGTTTTCAACACTAACACGTGCAAAAAGTGGTTTTTCAACACTAACACAAGTGCGAAAAGTGGTTTTTCCACACTAATACAAGTGCAAAAGTGGTTTCCTGCACCAACACAAGTGCGAAAAGTGGTTTTTCAACACTAACACAAGTGCGAAAAGTGGTTTTTCAACACTAACACAAGTGCGAAAAGTGGTTTTTCAACACTAACACAAGTGCGAAAAGTGGTTTTTCCACACTAATACAAGTGCAAAAGTTGTTTCCTGCACCAACACAAGTGCGAAAAGTGGTTTTTCAACACTATCACAAGTGCGAAAAGTGGTTTTTCAACACTATCACAGGTGCAAAAAGTGTTTTTTCCACACTAATACAAGTGCAAAAGTGGTTTCCTGCACCAACACAAGTGCGAAAAGTGGTTTTTCAACACTAACACAAGTGCGAAAAGTGGTTTTTCAACACTAACACAAGTGCGAAAAGTGGTTTTTCCACACTAATACAAGTGCAAAAGTGGTTTCCTGCACCAACACAAGTGCGAAAAGTGGTTTTTCAACACTATCACAAGTGCGAAAAGTGGTTTTTCCACACTAATACAAGTGCAAAAGTGGTTTCCTGCACCAACACGTGCGAAAAGTGGTTTTTCAACACGAACACAAGTGCGAAAAGTGGTTTTTCAACACTATCACAAGTGCAAAAAGTGTTTTTTCCACACTAATACAAGTGCAAAAGTGGTTTCCTGCACTAACACAAGTGCGAAAAGTGGTTTTTCAACACTATCACAAGTGCGAAAAGTGGTTTTTCAACACTAACACAAGTGCAAAAGTGGTTTCCTGCACCAACACAAGTGCGAAAAGTGGTTTTTCAACACTAACACAAGTGCGAAAAGTGGTTTTTCAACACTATCACAAGTGCAAAAAGTGTTTTTTCCACACTAATACAAGTGCAAAAGTGGTTTCCTGCACCAACACAAGTGCGAAAAGTGGTTTTTCAACACTAACACAAGTGCGAAAAGTGGTTTTTCAACACTAACACAAGTGCGAAAAGTGTTTTTTCCACACTAATACAAGTGCAAAAGTGGTTTCCTGCACCAAAACAAGTGCGAAAAGTGGTTTTTCAACACTAACACTAGTGCGAAAAGTGGTTTTTCAACACTAACACAAGTGCGAAAAGTGGTTTTTCCACACTAATACAAGTGCACAAGTGGTTTCCTGCACCAACACAAGTGCGAAAAGTGGTTTTTCAACACTAATACAAGTGCGAAAAGTGGTTTTTCAACACTAACACAAGTGCGAAAAGTGGTTTTTCCACACTAATACAAGTGCAAAAGTGGTTTCCTGCACCAACACAAGTGCGAAAAGTGGTTTTTCAACACTAACACAAGTGCGAAAAGTGGTTTTTCAACACTAACACAAGTGCGAAAAGTGGTTTTTCAACACTAACACAAGTACGAAAAGTGGTTTTTCAACACTAACACAAGTGCGAAAAGTGTTTTTTCCACACTAATACAAGTGCAAAAGTGGTTTCCTGCACCAACACAAGTGCGAAAAGTGGTTTTTCAACACTAACACAAGTGCAAAAAGTGGTTTTTCAACACTAACACAAGTGCGAAAAGTGGTTTTTCCACACCAATACAAGTGAAAAAGTGGTTTCCTGCACCAACACAAGTGCGAAAAGTGGTTTTTCAACACTAACACAAGTGCGAAAAGTGGTTTTTCAACACTAACACAAGTGCGAAAAGTGGTTTTTCCACACTAATACAAGTGCAAAAGTGGTTTCCTGCACCAACACAAGTGCGAAAAGTGGTTTTTCAACACTAACACAAGTGCGAAAAGTGGTTTTTCAATACTAACACAAGTGCGAAAAGTGGTTTTTCCACACTAATACAAGTGCAAAAGTGGTTTCCTGCACCAACACAAGTGCGAAAAGTGGTTTTTCAACACTAACACAAGTGCGAAAAGTGATTTTTCAACACTAACACTAGTGCGAAAAGTGGTTTTTCAACACTAACACAAGTGCAAAAGTGGTTTCCTGCACCAACACAAGTGCGAAAAGTGGTTTTTCAACACTAACACAAGTGCGAAAAGTGGTTTTTCAACACTAACACAAGTGCGAAAAGTGGTTTTTCCACACTAATACAAATGCAAAAGTGGTTTCCTGCACCAACACCAGTGCGAAAAGTGGTTTTTCAACACTAACACAAGTGCGAAAAGTGGTTTTTCAACACTATCACAAGTGCAAAAAGTGTTTTTTACACACTAATACAAGTGCAAAAGTGGTTTCCTGCACCAACACATGTGCGAAAAGTGGTTTTTCAACACTAACACAAGTGCAAAAAGTGGTTTTTCAACACTAACACAAGTGCGAAAAGTGGTTTTTCCACACTAATACAAGTGCAAAAGTGGTTTCCTGCACCAACACAAGTGCGAAAAGTGGTTTTTCAACACTAACACAAGTGCGAAAAGTGGTTTTTCAACACTAACACAAGTGCGAAAAGTGGTTTTTCAACACTAACACAAGTGCGAAAAGTGGTTTTTCAACACTAACACAAGTACGAAAAGTGGTTTTTCAACACTAACACAAGTGCGAAAAGTGTTTTTTCCACACTAATACAAGTGCAAAAGTGGTTTCCTGCACCAACACAAGTGCGAAAAGTGGTTTTTCAACACTAACACAAGTGCAAAAAGTGGTTTTTCAACACTAACACAAGTGCGAAAAGTGGTTTTTCCACACTAATACAAGTGCAAAAGTGGTTTCCTGCACCAACACAAGTGCGAAAAGTGGTTTTTCAACACTAACACAAGTGCGAAAAGTGGTTTTTCAACACTAACACAAGTGCGAAAAGTGGTTTTTCCACACTAATACAAATGCAAAAGTGGTTTCCTGCACCAACACCAGTGCGAAAAGTGGTTTTTCAACACTAACACAAGTGCGAAAAGTGGTTTTTCAACATTAACACAAGTGCGAAAAGTGGTTTTTCCACACTAATACAAGTGCAAAAGTGGTTTCCTGCACCAACACAAGTGCGAAAAGTGGTTTTTCAACACTATCACAAGTGCGAAAAGTAGTTTTTCCACACTAATACAAGTGCAAAAGTGGTTTCCTGCACCAACACGTGCGAAAAGTGGTTTTTCAACACGAACACAAGTGCGAAAAGTGGTTTTTCAACACTATCACAAGTGCAAAAAGTGTTTTTTCCACACTAATACAAGTGCAAAAGTGGTATCCTGCACTAACACAAGTGCGAAAAGTGGTTTTTCAACACTATCACAAGTGCGAAAAGTGGTTTTTCAACACTAACACAAGTGCAAAAGTGGTTTCCTGCACCAACACAAGTGCGAAAAGTGGTTTTTCAACACTAACACAAGTGCGAAAAGTGGTTTTTCAACACTATCACAAGTGCAAAAAGTGTTTTTTCCACACTAATACAAGTGCAAAAGTGGTTTCCTGCACCAACACAAGTGCGAAAAGTGGTTTTTCAACACTAACACAAGTGCGAAAAGTGGTTTTTCAACACTAACACAAGTGCGAAAATTGTTTTTTCCACACTAATACAAGTGCAAAAGTGGTTTCCTGCACCAAAACAAGTGCGAAAAGTGGTTTTTCAACACTAACACAAGTGCGAAAAGTGGTTTTTCAACACTAACACAAGTGCGAAAAGTGGTTTTTCCACACTAATACAAGTGCACAAGTGGTTTCCTGCACCAACACAAGTGCGAAAAGTGGTTTTTCAACACTAACACAAGTGCGAAAAGTGGTTTTTCAACACTAACACAAGTGCGAAAAGTGGTTTTTCCACACTAATACAAGTGCAAAAGTGGTTTCCTGCACCAACACAAGTGCGAAAAGTGGTTTTTCAACACTAACACAAGTGCGAAAAGTGGTTTTTCAACACTAACACAAGTGCGAAAAGTGGTTTTTCAACACTAACACAAGTACGAAAAGTGGTTTTTCAACACTAACACAAGTGCGAAAAGTGTTTTTTCCACATTAATACAAGTGCAAAAGTGGTTTCCTGCACCAACACAAGTGCGAAAAGTGGTTTTTCAACACTAACACAAGTGCAAAAAGTGGTTTTTCAACACTAACACAAGTGCGAAAAGTGGTTTTTCCACACCAATACAAGTGAAAAAGTGGTTTCCTGCACCAACACAAGTGCGAAAAGTGGTTTTTCAACACTAACACAAGTGCGAAAAGTGATTTTTCAACACTAACACAAGTGCGAAAAGTGTTTTTTCCACACTAATACAAGTGCAAAAGTGGTTTCCTGCACCAACACAAGTGCGAAAAGTGGTTTTTCAACACTATCACAAGTGCGAAAAGTGGTTTTTCAACACTATCACAAGTGCAAAAAGTGTTTTTTCCACACTAATACAAGTGCAAAAGTGGTTTCCTGCACCAACACAAGTGCGAAAAGTGGTTTTTCAACACTAACACAAGTGCGAAAAGTAGTTTTTCAACACTAATACAAGTGCAAAAGTGGTTTCCTGCACCAACACAAGTGCGAAAAGTGGTTTTTCAACACTATCACAAGTGCGAAAAGTGGTTTTTCAACACTATCACAAGTGCGAAAAGTGGTTTTTCCACACTAATACAAGTGCAAAAGTGGTTGCCTGCACCAACACAAGTGCGAAAAGTGGTTTTTCAACACTAACACAAGTGCGAAAAGTGGTTTTTCAACACTATCACAAGTGCAAAAAGGGTTTTTCCACACTAATACAAGTGCAAAAGTGGTTTCCTGCACCAACACAAGTGCGAAAAGTGGTTTTTCAACACTAACACAAGTGCGAAAAGTGGTTTTTCAACACTAACACAAGTGTGAAAAGTGGTTTTTCAACACTAACACAGGTGTGAAAAGTAGTTTTTCCACACTAATACAAGTGCAAAAGTGGTTCCCTGCACCAACACAAGTGCGAAAAGTGGTTTTTCAACACTAACACAAGTGCGAAAAGTGGTTTTTCAACACTATCACAAGTGCAAAAAGTGTTTTTTCCACACTAATACAAGTGCAAAAGTGGTTTCCTACACCAACACAAGTGCGAAAAGTGGTTTTTCAACACTAACACATGTGCGAAAAGTGGTTTTTCAACACTAACACAAGTGCGAAAAGTGGTTTTTCCACACTAATACAAGTGCAAAAGTGGTTTCCTGCACCAACACAAGTGCGAAACGTGGTTTTTCAACACTATCACAAGTGCGAAAAGTGGTTTTTCAACACTATCACAAGTGCAAAAAGTGTTTTTTCCACACTAATACAAGTGCAAAAGTGGTTTCCTGCACCAACACAAGTGCGAAAAGTGGTTTTTCAACACTAACACAAGTGCAAAAAGTGGTTTTTCAACACTAACACAAGTGCGAAAAGTGGTTTTTCCACACTAATACAAGTGCAAAAGTGGTTTCCTGCACCAACACAAGTGCGAAAAGTGGTTTTTCAACACTAACACAAGTGCGAAAAGTGGTTTTTCAACACTAACACAAGTGCGAAAAGTGGTTTTTCCACACTAATACAAATGCAAAAGTGGTTTACTGCACCAACACCAGTGCGAAAAGTGGTTTTTCAACACTAACACAAGTGCGAAAAGTGGTTTTTCAACATTAACACAAGTGCGAAAAGTGGTTTTTCCACACTAATACAAGTGCAAAAGTGGTTTCCTGCACCAACACAAGTGCGAAAAGTGGTTTTTCAACACTATCACAAGTGCGAAAAGTGGTTTTTCCACACTAATACAAGTGCAAAAGTGGTTTCCTGCACCAACACGTGCGAAAAGTGGTTTTTCAACACTATCACAAGTGCGAAAAGTGGTTTTTCAACACTATCACAAGTGCAAAAAGTGTTTTTTCCACACTAATACAAGTGCAAAAGTGGTTTCCTGCACCAACACAAGTGCGAAAAGTGGTTTTTCAACACTAACACAAGTGCAAAAAGTGGTTTTTCAACACTAACACAAGTGCGAAAAGTGGTTTTTCCACACTAATACAAGTGCAAAAGTGGTTTCCTGCACCAACACAAGTGCGAAAAGTGGTTTTTCAACACTAACACAAGTGCGAAAAGTGGTTTTTCAACACTATCACAAGTGCAAAAAGTGTTTTTTCCACACTAATACAAGTGCAAAAGTGGTTTCCTGCACCAACACAAGTGCGAAAAGTGGTTTTTCAACACTAACACAAGTGCGAAAAGTGGTTTTTCAACACTAACACAAGTGCGAAAATTGTTTTTTCCACACTAATACAAGTGCAAAAGTGGTTTCCTGCACCAAAACAAGTGCGAAAAGTGATTTTTCAACACTAACACAAGTGCGAAAAGTGGTTTTTCAACACTAATACAAGTGCAAAAGTGGTTTCCTGCACCAACACGTGCGAAAAGTGGTTTTTCAACACGAACACAAGTGCGAAAAGTGGTTTTTCAACACTATCACAAGTGCAAAAAGTGTTTTTTCCACACTAATACAAGTGCAAAAGTGGTTTCCTGCACTAACACAAGTGCGAAAAGTGGTTTTTCAACACTATCACAAGTGCGAAAAGTGGTTTTTCAACACTAACACAAGTGCAAAAGTGGTTTCCTGCACCAACACAAGTGCGAAAAGTGGTTTTTCAACACTAACACAAGTGCGAAAAGTGGTTTTTCAACACTATCACAAGTGCAAAAAGTGTTTTTTCCACACTAATACAAGTGCAAAAGTGGTTTCCTGCACCAACACAAGTGCGAAAAGTGGTTTTTCAACACTAACACAAGTGCGAAAAGTGGTTTTTCAACACTAACACAAGTGCGAAAATTGTTTTTTCCACACTAATACAAGTGCAAAAGTGGTTTCCTGCACCAAAACAAGTGCGAAAAGTGATTTTTCAACACTAACACAAGTGCGAAAAGTGGTTTTTCAACACTAACACAAGTGCGAAAAGTGGTTTTTCCACACTAATACAAGTGCACAAGTGGTTTCCTGCACCAACACAAGTGCGAAAAGTGGTTTTTCAACACTAACACAAGTGCGAAAAGTGGTTTTTCAACACTAACACAAGTGCGAAAAGTGGTTTTTCCACACTAACACAAGTGCGAAAAGTGGTTTTTCCACACTAATACAAGTGCAAAAGTGGTTTCCTGCACCAACACAAGTGCGAAAAGTGGTTTTTCAACACTAACACAAGTGCGAAAAGTGGTTTTTCAACACTAACACAAGTGCGAAAAGTGGTTTTTCAACACTAACACAAGTACGAAAAGTGGTTTTTCAACACTAACACAAGTGCGAAAAGTGTTTTTTCCACATTAATACAAGTGCAAAAGTGGTTTCCTGCACCAACACAAGTGCGAAAAGTGGTTTTTCAACACTAACACAAGTGCAAAAAGTGGTTTTTCAACACTAACACAAGTGCGAAAAGTGGTTTTTCCACACCAATACAAGTGAAAAAGTGGTTTCCTGCACCAACACAAGTGCGAAAAGTGGTTTTTCAACACTAACACAAGTGCGAAAAGTGGTTTTTCAACACTAACACAAGTGCGAAAAGTGGTTTTTCCACACTAATACAAGTGCAAAAGTGGTTTCCTGCACCAACACAAGTGCGAAAAGTGGTTTTTCAACACTATCACAAGTGCGAAAAGTGGTTTTTCAACACTATCACAAGTGCAAAAAGTGTTTTTTCCACACTAATACAAGTGCAAAAGTGGTTTCCTGCACCAACACAAGTGCGAAAAGTGGTTTTTCAACACTAACACAAGTGCGAAAAGTAGTTTTTCAACACTAACACAAGTGCGAAAAGTGGTTTTTCCACACTAATACAAGTGCAAAAGTGGTTTCCTGCACCAACACAAGTGCGAAAAGTGGTTTTTCAACACTAACACAAGTGCGAAAAGTGGTTTTTCAACACTAACACAAGTGCGAAAAGTGTTTTTTCCACACTAATACAAGTGCAAAAGTGGTTTCCTGCACCAAAACAAGTGCGAAAAGTGGTTTTTCAACACTAACACTAGTGCGAAAAGTGGTTTTTCAACACTAACACAAGTGCGAAAAGTGGTTTTTCCACACTAATACAAGTGCACAAGTGGTTTCCTGCACCAACACAAGTGCGAAAAGTGGTTTTTCAACACTAATACAAGTGCGAAAAGTGGTTTTTCAACACTAACACAAGTGCGAAAAGTGGTTTTTCCACACTAATACAAGTGCAAAAGTGGTTTCCTGCACCAACACAAGTGCGAAAAGTGGTTTTTCAACACTAACACAAGTGCGAAAAGTGGTTTTTCAACACTAACACAAGTGCGAAAAGTGGTTTTTCAACACTAACACAAGTACGAAAAGTGGTTTTTCAACACTAACACAAGTGCGAAAAGTGTTTTTTCCACACTAATACAAGTGCAAAAGTGGTTTCCTGCACCAACACAAGTGCGAAAAGTGGTTTTTCAACACTAACACAAGTGCAAAAAGTGGTTTTTCAACACTAACACAAGTGCGAAAAGTGGTTTTTCCACACCAATACAAGTGAAAAAGTGGTTTCCTGCACCAACACAAGTGCGAAAAGTGGTTTTTCAACACTAACACAAGTGCGAAAAGTGGTTTTTCAACACTAACACAAGTGCGAAAAGTGGTTTTTCCACACTAATACAAGTGCAAAAGAGGTTTCCTGCACCAACACAAGTGCGAAAAGTGGTTTTTCAACACTAACACAAGTGCGAAAAGTGGTTTTTCAATACTAACACAAGTGCGAAAAGTGGTTTTTCCACACTAATACAAGTGCAAAAGTGGTTTCCTGCACCAACACAAGTGCGAAAAGTGGTTTTTCAACACTAACACAAGTGCGAAAAGTGATTTTTCAACACTAACACAAGTGCGAAAAGTGGTTTTTCAACACTAACACAAGTGCAAAAGTGGTTTCCTGCACCAACACAAGTGCGAAAAGTGGTTTTTCAACACTAACACAAGTGCGAAAAGTGGTTTTTCAACACTAACACAAGTGCGAAAAGTGGTTTTTCCACACTAATACAAATGCAAAAGTGGTTTACTGCACCAACACCAGTGCGAAAAGTGGTTTTTCAACACTAACACAAGTGCGAAAAGTGGTTTTTCAACACTAACACAAGTGCGAAAAGTGGTTTTTCAACACTAACACAAGTGCGAAAAGTGGTTTTTCAACACTAACACAAGTACGAAAAGTGGTTTTTCAACACTAACACAAGTGCGAAAAGTGTTTTTTCCACACTAATACAAGTGCAAAAGTGGTTTCCTGCACCAACACAAGTGCGAAAAGTGGTTTTTCAACACTAACACAAGTGCAAAAAGTGGTTTTTCAACACTAACACAAGTGCGAAAAGTGGTTTTTCCACACTAATACAAGTGCAAAAGTGGTTTCCTGCACCAACACAAGTGCGAAAAGTGGTTTTTCAACACTAACACAAGTGCGAAAAGTGGTTTTTCAACACTAACACAAGTGCGAAAAGTGGTTTTTCCACACTAATACAAATGCAAAAGTGGTTTCCTGCACCAACACCAGTGCGAAAAGTGGTTTTTCAACACTAACACAAGTGCGAAAAGTGGTTTTTCAATATTAACACAAGTGCGAAAAGTGGTTTTTCCACACTAATACAAGTGCAAAAGTGGTTTCCTGCACCAACACAAGTGCGAAAAGTGGTTTTTCAACACTATCACAAGTGCGAAAAGTGGTTTTTCCACACTAATACAAGTGCAAAAGTGGTTTCCTGCACCAACACGTGCGAAAAGTGGTTTTTCAACACGAACACAAGTGCGAAAAGTGGTTTTTCAACACTATCACAAGTGCAAAAAGTGTTTTTTCCACACTAATACAAGTGCAAAAGTGGTATCCTGCACTAACACAAGTGCGAAAAGTGGTTTTTCAACACTATCACAAGTGCAAAAAGTGGTTTTTCAACACTAACACAAGTGCAAAAGTGGTTTCCTGCACCAACACAAGTGCGAAAAGTGGTTTTTCAACACTAACACAAGTGCGAAAAGTGGTTTTTCAACACTATCACAAGTGCAAAAAGTGTTTTTTCCACACTAATACAAGTGCAAAAGTGGTTTCCTGCACCAACACAAGTGCGAAAAGTGGTTTTTCAACACTAACACAAGTGCGAAAAGTGGTTTTTCAACACTAACACAAGTGCGAAAATTGTTTTTTCCACACTAATACAAGTGCAAAAGTGGTTTCCTGCACCAAAACAAGTGCGAAAAGTGGTTTTTCAACACTAACACAAGTGCGAAAAGTGGTTTTTCAACACTAACACAAGTGCGAAAAGTGGTTTTTCCACACTAATACAAGTGCACAAGTGGTTTCCTGCACCAACACAAGTGCGAAAAGTGGTTTTTCAACACTAACACAAGTGCGAAAAGTGGTTTTTCAACACTAACACAAGTGCGAAAAGTGGTTTTTCCACACTAATACAAGTGCAAAAGTGGTTTCCTGCACCAACACAAGTGCGAAAAGTGGTTTTTCAACACTAACACAAGTGCGAAAAGTGGATTTTCAACACTAACACAAGTGCGAAAAGTGGTTTTTCAACACTAACACAAGTACGAAAAGTGGTTTTTCAACACTAACACAAGTGCGAAAAGTGTTTTTTCCACATTAATACAAGTGCAAAAGTGGTTTCCTGCACCAACACAAGTGCGAAAAGTGGTTTTTCAACACTAACACAAGTGCAAAAAGTGGTTTTTCAACACTAACACAAGTGCGAAAAGTGGTTTTTCCACACCAATACAAGTGAAAAAGTGGTTTCCTGCACCAACACAAGTGCAAAAGTGGTTCCCTGCACCAACACAAGTGCGAAAAGTGGTTTTTCAACACTAACACAAGTGCGAAAAGTGGTTTTTCAACACTATCACAAGTGCAAAAAGTGTTTTTTCCACACTAATACAAGTGCAAAAGTGGTTTCCTACACCAACACAAGTGCGAAAAGTGGTTTTTCAACACTAACACATGTGCGAAAAGTGGTTTTTCAACACTAACACAAGTGCGAAAAGTGGTTTTTCCACACTAATACAAGTGCAAAAGTGGTTTCCTGCACCAACACAAGTGCGAAACGTGGTTTTTCAACACTATCACAAGTGCGAAAAGTGGTTTTTCAACACTATCACAAGTGCAAAAAGTGTTTTTTCCACACTAATACAAGTGCAAAAGTGGTTTCCTGCACCAACACAAGTGCGAAAAGTGGTTTTTCAACACTAACACAAGTGCAAAAAGTGGTTTTTCAACACTAACACAAGTGCGAAAAGTGGTTTTTCCACACTAATACAAGTGCAAAAGTGGTTTCCTGCACCAACACAAGTGCGAAAAGTGGTTTTTCAACACTAACACAAGTGCGAAAAGTGGTTTTTCAACACTAACACAAGTGCGAAAAGTGGTTTTTCAACACGAACACAGGTGTGAAAAGTAGTTTTTCCACACTAATACAAGTGCAAAAGTGGTTCCCTGCACCAACACAAGTGCGAAAAGTGGTTTTTCAACACTAACACAAGTGCGAAAAGTGGTTTTTCAACACTATCACAAGTGCGAAAAGTGGTTTTTCCACACTAATACAAGTGCAAAAGTGGTTTCCTGCACCAACACAAGTGCGAAAAGTGGTTTTTCAACACTATCACAAGTGCGAAAAGTGGTTTTTCCACACTAATACAAGTGCAAAAGTGGTTTCCTGCACCAACACGTGCGAAAAGTGGTTTTTCAACACGAACACAAGTGCGAAAAGTGGTTTTTCAACACTATCACAAGTGCAAAAAGTGTTTTTTCCACACTAATACAAGTGCAAAAGTGGTTTCCTGCACTAACACAAGTGCGAAAAGTGGTTTTTCAACACTATCACAAGTGCGAAAAGTGGTTTTTCAACACTAACACAAGTGCAAAAGTGGTTTCCTGCACCAACACAAGTGCGAAAAGTGGTTTTTCAACACTAACACAAGTGCGAAAAGTGGTTTTTCAACACTATCACAAGTGCAAAAAGTGTTTTTTCCACACTAATACAAGTGCAAAAGTGGTTTCCTGCACCAACACAAGTGCGAAAAGTGGTTTTTCAACACTAACACAAGTGCGAAAAGTGGTTTTTCAACACTAACACAAGTGCGAAAATTGTTTTTTCCACACTAATACAAGTGCAAAAGTGGTTTCCTGCACCAAAACAAGTGCGAAAAGTGATTTTTCAACACTAACACAAGTGCGAAAAGTGGTTTTTCAACACTAACACAAGTGCGAAAAGTGGTTTTTCCACACTAATACAAGTGCACAAGTGGTTTCCTGCACCAACACAAGTGCGAAAAGTGGTTTTTCAACACTAACACAAGTGCGAAAAGTGGTTTTTCAACACTAACACAAGTGCGAAAAGTGGTTTTTCCACACTAACACAAGTGCGAAAAGTGGTTTTTCCACACTAATACAAGTGCAAAAGTGGTTTCCTGCACCAACACAAGTGCGAAAAGTGGTTTTTCAACACTAACACAAGTGCGAAAAGTGGTTTTTCAACACTAACACAAGTGCGAAAAGTGGTTTTTCAACACTAACACAAGTACGAAAAGTGGTTTTTCAACACTAACACAAGTGCGAAAAGTGTTTTTTCCACATTAATACAAGTGCAAAAGTGGTTTCCTGCACCAACACAAGTGCGAAAAGTGGTTTTTCAACACTAACACAAGTGCAAAAAGTGGTTTTTCAACACTAACACAAGTGCGAAAAGTGGTTTTTCCACACCAATACAAGTGAAAAAGTGGTTTCCTGCACCAACACAAGTGCGAAAAGTGGTTTTTCAACACTAACACAAGTGCGAAAAGTGGTTTTTCAACACTAACACAAGTGCGAAAAGTGGTTTTTCCACACTAATACAAGTGCAAAAGTGGTTTCCTGCACCAACACAAGTGCGAAAAGTGGTTTTTCAACACTATCACAAGTGCGAAAAGTGGTTTTTCAACACTATCACAAGTGCAAAAAGTGTTTTTTCCACACTAATACAAGTGCAAAAGTGGTTTCCTGCACCAACACAAGTGCGAAAAGTGGTTTTTCAACACTAACACAAGTGCGAAAAGTAGTTTTTCAACACTAACACAAGTGCGAAAAGTGGTTTTTCCACACTAATACAAGTGCAAAAGTGGTTTCCTGCACCAACACAAGTGCGAAAAGTGGTTTTTCAACACTAACACAAGTGCGAAAAGTGGTTTTTCAACACTAACACAAGTGCGAAAAGTGTTTTTTCCACACTAATACAAGTGCAAAAGTGGTTTCCTGCACCAAAACAAGTGCGAAAAGTGGTTTTTCAACACTAACACTAGTGCGAAAAGTGGTTTTTCAACACTAACACAAGTGCGAAAAGTGGTTTTTCCACACTAATACAAGTGCACAAGTGGTTTCCTGCACCAACACAAGTGCGAAAAGTGGTTTTTCAACACTAATACAAGTGCGAAAAGTGGTTTTTCAACACTAACACAAGTGCGAAAAGTGGTTTTTCCACACTAATACAAGTGCAAAAGTGGTTTCCTGCACCAACACAAGTGCGAAAAGTGGTTTTTCAACACTAACACAAGTGCGAAAAGTGGTTTTTCAACACTAACACAAGTGCGAAAAGTGGTTTTTCAACACTAACACAAGTACGAAAAGTGGTTTTTCAACACTAACACAAGTGCGAAAAGTGTTTTTTCCACACTAATACAAGTGCAAAAGTGGTTTCCTGCACCAACACAAGTGCGAAAAGTGGTTTTTCAACACTAACACAAGTGCAAAAAGTGGTTTTTCAACACTAACACAAGTGCGAAAAGTGGTTTTTCCACACCAATACAAGTGAAAAAGTGGTTTCCTGCACCAACACAAGTGCGAAAAGTGGTTTTTCAACACTAACACAAGTGCGAAAAGTGGTTTTTCAACACTAACACAAGTGCGAAAAGTGGTTTTTCCACACTAATACAAGTGCAAAAGAGGTTTCCTGCACCAACACAAGTGCGAAAAGTGGTTTTTCAACACTAACACAAGTGCGAAAAGTGGTTTTTCAATACTAACACAAGTGCGAAAAGTGGTTTTTCCACACTAATACAAGTGCAAAAGTGGTTTCCTGCACCAACACAAGTGCGAAAAGTGGTTTTTCAACACTAACACAAGTGCGAAAAGTGATTTTTCAACACTAACACAAGTGCGAAAAGTGGTTTTTCAACACTAACACAAGTGCAAAAGTGGTTTCCTGCACCAACACAAGTGCGAAAAGTGGTTTTTCAACACTAACACAAGTGCGAAAAGTGGTTTTTCAACACTAACACAAGTGCGAAAAGTGGTTTTTCCACACTAATACAAATGCAAAAGTGGTTTACTGCACCAACACCAGTGCGAAAAGTGGTTTTTCAACACTAACACAAGTGCGAAAAGTGGTTTTTCAACACTAACACAAGTGCGAAAAGTGGTTTTTCAACACTAACACAAGTGCGAAAAGTGGTTTTTCAACACTAACACAAGTACGAAAAGTGGTTTTTCAACACTAACACAAGTGCGAAAAGTGTTTTTTCCACACTAATACAAGTGCAAAAGTGGTTTCCTGCACCAACACAAGTGCGAAAAGTGGTTTTTCAACACTAACACAAGTGCAAAAAGTGGTTTTTCAACACTAACACAAGTGCGAAAAGTGGTTTTTCCACACTAATACAAGTGCAAAAGTGGTTTCCTGCACCAACACAAGTGCGAAAAGTGGTTTTTCAACACTAACACAAGTGCGAAAAGTGGTTTTTCAACACTAACACAAGTGCGAAAAGTGGTTTTTCCACACTAATACAAATGCAAAAGTGGTTTCCTGCACCAACACCAGTGCGAAAAGTGGTTTTTCAACACTAACACAAGTGCGAAAAGTGGTTTTTCAATATTAACACAAGTGCGAAAAGTGGTTTTTCCACACTAATACAAGTGCAAAAGTGGTTTCCTGCACCAACACAAGTGCGAAAAGTGGTTTTTCAACACTATCACAAGTGCGAAAAGTGGTTTTTCCACACTAATACAAGTGCAAAAGTGGTTTCCTGCACCAACACGTGCGAAAAGTGGTTTTTCAACACGAACACAAGTGCGAAAAGTGGTTTTTCAACACTATCACAAGTGCAAAAAGTGTTTTTTCCACACTAATACAAGTGCAAAAGTGGTATCCTGCACTAACACAAGTGCGAAAAGTGGTTTTTCAACACTATCACAAGTGCAAAAAGTGGTTTTTCAACACTAACACAAGTGCAAAAGTGGTTTCCTGCACCAACACAAGTGCGAAAAGTGGTTTTTCAACACTAACACAAGTGCGAAAAGTGGTTTTTCAACACTATCACAAGTGCAAAAAGTGTTTTTTCCACACTAATACAAGTGCAAAAGTGGTTTCCTGCACCAACACAAGTGCGAAAAGTGGTTTTTCAACACTAACACAAGTGCGAAAAGTGGTTTTTCAACACTAACACAAGTGCGAAAATTGTTTTTTCCACACTAATACAAGTGCAAAAGTGGTTTCCTGCACCAAAACAAGTGCGAAAAGTGGTTTTTCAACACTAACACAAGTGCGAAAAGTGGTTTTTCAACACTAACACAAGTGCGAAAAGTGGTTTTTCCACACTAATACAAGTGCACAAGTGGTTTCCTGCACCAACACAAGTGCGAAAAGTGGTTTTTCAACACTAACACAAGTGCGAAAAGTGGTTTTTCAACACTAACACAAGTGCGAAAAGTGGTTTTTCAACACTATCACAAGTGCAAAAAGTGTTTTTTCCACACTAATACAAGTGCAAAAGTGGTTTCCTGCACCAACACAAGTGCGAAAAGTGGTTTTTCAACACTAACACAAGTGCGAAAAGTGGTTTTTCAACACTAACACAAGTGCGAAAATTGTTTTTTCCACACTAATACAAGTGCAAAAGTGGTTTCCTGCACCAAAACAAGTGCGAAAAGTGATTTTTCAACACTAACACAAGTGCGAAAAGTGGTTTTTCAACACTAACACAAGTGCGAAAAGTGGTTTTTCCACACTAATACAAGTGCACAAGTGGTTTCCTGCACCAACACAAGTGCGAAAAGTGGTTTTTCAACACTAACACAAGTGCGAAAAGTGGTTTTTCAACACTAACACAAGTGCGAAAAGTGGTTTTTCCACACTAACACAAGTGCGAAAAGTGGTTTTTCCACACTAATACAAGTGCAAAAGTGGTTTCCTGCACCAACACAAGTGCGAAAAGTGGTTTTTCAACACTAACACAAGTGCGAAAAGTGGTTTTTCAACACTAACACAAGTGCGAAAAGTGGTTTTTCAACACTAACACAAGTACGAAAAGTGGTTTTTCAACACTAACACAAGTGCGAAAAGTGTTTTTTCCACATTAATACAAGTGCAAAAGTGGTTTCCTGCACCAACACAAGTGCGAAAAGTGGTTTTTCAACACTAACACAAGTGCAAAAAGTGGTTTTTCAACACTAACACAAGTGCGAAAAGTGGTTTTTCCACACCAATACAAGTGAAAAAGTGGTTTCCTGCACCAACACAAGTGCGAAAAGTGGTTTTTCAACACTAACACAAGTGCGAAAAGTGGTTTTTCAACACTAACACAAGTGCGAAAAGTGGTTTTTCCACACTAATACAAGTGCAAAAGTGGTTTCCTGCACCAACACAAGTGCGAAAAGTGGTTTTTCAACACTATCACAAGTGCGAAAAGTGGTTTTTCAACACTATCACAAGTGCAAAAAGTGTTTTTTCCACACTAATACAAGTGCAAAAGTGGTTTCCTGCACCAACACAAGTGCGAAAAGTGGTTTTTCAACACTAACACAAGTGCGAAAAGTAGTTTTTCAACACTAACACAAGTGCGAAAAGTGGTTTTTCCACACTAATACAAGTGCAAAAGTGGTTTCCTGCACCAACACAAGTGCGAAAAGTGGTTTTTCAACACTAACACAAGTGCGAAAAGTGGTTTTTCAACACTAACACAAGTGCGAAAAGTGTTTTTTCCACACTAATACAAGTGCAAAAGTGGTTTCCTGCACCAAAACAAGTGCGAAAAGTGGTTTTTCAACACTAACACTAGTGCGAAAAGTGGTTTTTCAACACTAACACAAGTGCGAAAAGTGGTTTTTCCACACTAATACAAGTGCACAAGTGGTTTCCTGCACCAACACAAGTGCGAAAAGTGGTTTTTCAACACTAATACAAGTGCGAAAAGTGGTTTTTCAACACTAACACAAGTGCGAAAAGTGGTTTTTCCACACTAATACAAGTGCAAAAGTGGTTTCCTGCACCAACACAAGTGCGAAAAGTGGTTTTTCAACACTAACACAAGTGCGAAAAGTGGTTTTTCAACACTAACACAAGTGCGAAAAGTGGTTTTTCAACACTAACACAAGTACGAAAAGTGGTTTTTCAACACTAACACAAGTGCGAAAAGTGTTTTTTCCACACTAATACAAGTGCAAAAGTGGTTTCCTGCACCAACACAAGTGCGAAAAGTGGTTTTTCAACACTAACACAAGTGCAAAAAGTGGTTTTTCAACACTAACACAAGTGCGAAAAGTGGTTTTTCCACACCAATACAAGTGAAAAAGTGGTTTCCTGCACCAACACAAGTGCGAAAAGTGGTTTTTCAACACTAACACAAGTGCGAAAAGTGGTTTTTCAACACTAACACAAGTGCGAAAAGTGGTTTTTCCACACTAATACAAGTGCAAAAGAGGTTTCCTGCACCAACACAAGTGCGAAAAGTGGTTTTTCAACACTAACACAAGTGCGAAAAGTGGTTTTTCAATACTAACACAAGTGCGAAAAGTGGTTTTTCCACACTAATACAAGTGCAAAAGTGGTTTCCTGCACCAACACAAGTGCGAAAAGTGGTTTTTCAACACTAACACAAGTGCGAAAAGTGATTTTTCAACACTAACACAAGTGCGAAAAGTGGTTTTTCAACACTAACACAAGTGCAAAAGTGGTTTCCTGCACCAACACAAGTGCGAAAAGTGGTTTTTCAACACTAACACAAGTGCGAAAAGTGGTTTTTCAACACTAACACAAGTGCGAAAAGTGGTTTTTCCACACTAATACAAATGCAAAAGTGGTTTACTGCACCAACACCAGTGCGAAAAGTGGTTTTTCAACACTAACACAAGTGCGAAAAGTGGTTTTTCAACACTAACACAAGTGCGAAAAGTGGTTTTTCAACACTAACACAAGTGCGAAAAGTGGTTTTTCAACACTAACACAAGTACGAAAAGTGGTTTTTCAACACTAACACAAGTGCGAAAAGTGTTTTTTCCACACTAATACAAGTGCAAAAGTGGTTTCCTGCACCAACACAAGTGCGAAAAGTGGTTTTTCAACACTAACACAAGTGCAAAAAGTGGTTTTTCAACACTAACACAAGTGCGAAAAGTGGTTTTTCCACACTAATACAAGTGCAAAAGTGGTTTCCTGCACCAACACAAGTGCGAAAAGTGGTTTTTCAACACTAACACAAGTGCGAAAAGTGGTTTTTCAACACTAACACAAGTGCGAAAAGTGGTTTTTCCACACTAATACAAATGCAAAAGTGGTTTCCTGCACCAACACCAGTGCGAAAAGTGGTTTTTCAACACTAACACAAGTGCGAAAAGTGGTTTTTCAATATTAACACAAGTGCGAAAAGTGGTTTTTCCACACTAATACAAGTGCAAAAGTGGTTTCCTGCACCAACACAAGTGCGAAAAGTGGTTTTTCAACACTATCACAAGTGCGAAAAGTGGTTTTTCCACACTAATACAAGTGCAAAAGTGGTTTCCTGCACCAACACGTGCGAAAAGTGGTTTTTCAACACGAACACAAGTGCGAAAAGTGGTTTTTCAACACTATCACAAGTGCAAAAAGTGTTTTTTCCACACTAATACAAGTGCAAAAGTGGTATCCTGCACTAACACAAGTGCGAAAAGTGGTTTTTCAACACTATCACAAGTGCAAAAAGTGGTTTTTCAACACTAACACAAGTGCAAAAGTGGTTTCCTGCACCAACACAAGTGCGAAAAGTGGTTTTTCAACACTAACACAAGTGCGAAGAGTGGTTTTTCAACACTATCACAAGTGCAAAAAGTGTTTTTTCCACACTAATACAAGTGCAAAAGTGGTTTCCTGCACCAACACAAGTGCGAAAAGTGGTTTTTCAACACTAACACAAGTGCGAAAAGTGGTTTTTCAACACTAACACAAGTGCGAAAATTGTTTTTTCCACACTAATACAAGTGCAAAAGTGGTTTCCTGCACCAAAACAAGTGCGAAAAGTGGTTTTTCAACACTAACACAAGTGCGAAAAGTGGTTTTTCAACACTAACACAAGTGCGAAAAGTGGTTTTTCCACACTAATACAAGTGCACAAGTGGTTTCCTGCACCAACACAAGTGCGAAAAGTGGTTTTTCAACACTAACACAAGTGCGAAAAGTGGTTTTTCAACACTAACACAAGTGCGAAAAGTGGTTTTTCCACACTAATACAAGTGCAAAAGTGGTTTCCTGCACCAACACAAGTGCGAAAAGTGGTTTTTCAACACTAACACAAGTGCGAAAAGTGGATTTTCAACACTAACACAAGTGCGAAAAGTGGTTTTTCAACACTAACACAAGTACGAAAAGTGGTTTTTCAACACTAACACAAGTGCGAAAAGTGTTTTTTCCACATTAATACAAGTGCAAAAGTGGTTTCCTGCACCAACACAAGTGCGAAAAGTGGTTTTTCAACACTAACACAAGTGCAAAAAGTGGTTTTTCAACACTAACACAAGTGCGAAAAGTGGTTTTTCCACACCAATACAAGTGAAAAAGTGGTTTCCTGCACCAACACAAGTGCGAAAAGTGGTTTTTCAACACTAACACAAGTGCGAAAAGTGGTTTTTCAACACTAACACAAGTGCGAAAAGTGTTTTTTCCACACTAATACAAGTGCAAAAGTGGTTTCCTGCACCAACACAAGTGCGAAAAGTGGTTTTTCAACACTATCACAAGTGCGAAAAGTGGTTTTTCAACACTATCACAAGTGCAAAAAGTGTTTTTTCCACACTAATACAAGTGCAAAAGTGGTTTCCTGCACCAACACAAGTGCGAAAAGTGGTTTTTCAACACTAACACAAGTGCGAAAAGTAGTTTTTCAACACTAACACAAGTGCGAAAAGTGGTTTTTCCACACTAATACAAGTGCAAAAGTGGTTGCCTGCACCAACACAAGTGCGAAAAGTGGTTTTTCAACACTAACACAAGTGCGAAAAGTGGTTTTTCAACACTATCACAAGTGCAAAAAGGGTTTTTCCACACTAATACAAGTGCAAAAGTGGTTTCCTGCACCAACACAAGTGCGAAAAGTGGTTTTTCAACACTAACACAAGTGCGAAAAGTGGTTTTTCAACACTAACACAAGTGTGAAAAGTGGTTTTTCAACACGAACACAGGTGTGAAAAGTAGTTTTTCCACACTAATACAAGTGCAAAAGTGGTTCCCTGCACCAACACAAGTGCGAAAAGTGGTTTTTCAACACTAACACAAGTGCGAAAAGTGGTTTTTCAACACTATCACAAGTGCAAAAAGTGTTTTTTCCACACTAATACAAGTGCAAAAGTGGTTTCCTACACCAACACAAGTGCGAAAAGTGGTTTTTCAACACTAACACATGTGCGAAAAGTGGTTTTTCAACACTAACACAAGTGCGAAAAGTGGTTTTTCCACACTAATACAAGTGCAAAAGTGGTTTCCTGCACCAACACAAGTGCGAAAAGTGGTTTTTCAACACTATCACAAGTGCGAAAAGTGGTTTTTCAACACTATCACAAGTGCAAAAAGTGTTTTTTCCACACTAATACAATTGCAAAAGTGGTTTCCTGCACCAACACAAGTGCGAAAAGTGGTTTTTCAACACTAACACAAGTGCAAAAAGTGGTTTTTCAACACTAACACAAGTGCGAAAAGTGGTTTTTCCACACTAATACAAGTGCAAAAGTGGTTTCCTGCACCAACACAAGTGCGAAAAGTGGTTTTTCAACACTAACACAAGTGCGAAAAGTGGTTTTTCAACACTAACACAAGTGCGAAAAGTGGTTTTTCCACACTAATACAAATGCAAAAGTGGTTTCCTGCACCAACACCAGTGCGAAAAGTGGTTTTTCAACACTAACACAAGTGCGAAAAGTGGTTTTTCAACATTAACACAAGTGCGAAAAGTGGTTTTTCCACACTAATACAAGTGCAAAAGTGGTTTCCTGCACCAACACAAGTGCGAAAAGTGGTTTTTCAACACTATCACAAGTGCGAAAAGTGGTTTTTCCACACTAATACAAGTGCAAAAGTGGTTTCCTGCACCAACACGTGCGAAAAGTGGTTTTTCAACACGAACACAAGTGCGAAAAGTGGTTTTTCAACACTATCACAAGTGCAAAAAGTGTTTTTTCCACACTAATACAAGTGCAAAAGTGGTTTCCTGCACTAACACAAGTGCGAAAAGTGGTTTTTCAACACTATCACAAGTGCGAAAAGTGGTTTTTCAACACTAACACAAGTGCAAAAGTGGTTTCCTGCACCAACACAAGTGCGAAAAGTGGTTTTTCAACACTAACACAAGTGCGAAAAGTGGTTTTTCAACACTATCACAAGTGCAAAAAGTGTTTTTTCCACACTAATACAAGTGCAAAAGTGGTTTCCTGCACCAACACAAGTGCGAAAAGTGGTTTTTCAACACTAACACAAGTGCGAAAAGTGGTTTTTCAACACTAACACAAGTGCGAAAAATTTTTTTTCCACACTAATACAAGTGCAAAAGTGGTTTCCTGCACCAAAACAAGTGCGAAAAGTGGTTTTTCAACACTAACACAAGTGCGAAAAGTGGTTTTTCAACACTAACACAAGTGCGAAAAGTGGTTTTTCCACACTAATACAAGTGCACAAGTGGTTTCCTGCACCAACACAAGTGCGAAAAGTGGTTTTTCAACACTAACACAAGTGCGAAAAGTGGTTTTTCAACACTAACACAAGTGCGAAAAGTGGTTTTTCCACACTAATACAAGTGCAAAAGTGGTTTCCTGCACCAACACAAGTGCGAAAAGTGGTTTTTCAACACTAACACAAGTGCGAAAAGTGGTTTTTCAACACTAACACAAGTGCGAAAAGTGGTTTTTCAACACTAACACAAGTACGAAAAGTGGTTTTTCAACACTAACACAAGTGCGAAAAGTGTTTTTTCCACATTAATACAAGTGCAAAAGTGGTTTCCTGCACCAACACAAGTGCGAAAAGTGGTTTTTCAACACTAACACAAGTGCAAAAAGTGGTTTTTCAACACTAACACAAGTGCGAAAAGTGGTTTTTCCACACCAATACAAGTGAAAAAGTGGTTTCCTGCACCAACACAAGTGCGAAAAGTGGTTTTTCAACACTAACACAAGTGCGAAAAGTGGTTTTTCAACACTAACACAAGTGCGAAAAGTGTTTTTTCCACACTAATACAAGTGCAAAAGTGGTTTCCTGCACCAACACAAGTGCGAAAAGTGGTTTTTCAACACTATCACAAGTGCGAAAAGTGGTTTTTCAACACTATCACAAGTGCAAAAAGTGTTTTTTCCACACTAATACAAGTGCAAAAGTGGTTTCCTGCACCAACACAAGTGCGAAAAGTGGTTTTTCAACACTAACACAAGTGCGAAAAGTAGTTTTACAACACTAACACAAGTGCGAAAAGTGGTTTTTCCACACTAATACAAGTGCAAAAGTGGTTGCCTGCACCAACACAAGTGCGAAAAGTGGTTTTTCAACACTAACACAAGTGCGAAAAGTGGTTTTTCAACACTATCACAAGTGCAAAAAGGGTTTTTCCACACTAATACAAGTGCAAAAGTGGTTTCCTGCACCAACACAAGTGCGAAAAGTGGTTTTTCAACACTAACACAAGTGCGAAAAGTGGTTTTTCAACACTAACACAAGTGTGAAAAGTGGTTTTTCAACACGAACACAGGTGTGAAAAGTAGTTTTTCCACACTAATACAAGTGCAAAAGTGGTTCCCTGCACCAACACAAGTGCGAAAAGTGGTTTTTCAACACTAATACAAGTGCGAAAAGTGGTTTTTCAACACTATCACAAGTGCAAAAAGTGTTTTTTCCACACTAATACAAGTGCAAAAGTGGTTTCCTACACCAACACAAGTGCGAAAAGTGGTTTTTCAACACTAACACATGTGCGAAAAGTGGTTTTTCAACACTAACACAAGTGCGAAAAGTGGTTTTTCCACACTAATACAAGTGCAAAAGTGGTTTCCTGCACCAACACAAGTGCGAAAAGTGGTTTTTCAACACTATCACAAGTGCGAAAAGTGGTTTTTCAACACTATCACAAGTGCAAAAAGTGTTTTTTCCACACTAATACAAGTGCAAAAGTGGTTTCCTGCACCAACACAAGTGCGAAAAGTGGTTTTTCAACACTAACACAAGTGCAAAAAGTGGTTTTTCAACACTAACACAAGTGCGAAAAGTGGTTTTTCCACACTAATACAAGTGCAAAAGTGGTTTCCTGCACCAACACAAGTGCGAAAAGTGGTTTTTCAACACTAACACAAGTGCGAAAAGTGGTTTTTCAACACTAACACAAGTGCGAAAAGTGGTTTTTCCACACTAATACAAATGCAAAAGTGGTTTCCTGCACCAACACCAGTGCGAAAAGTGGTTTTTCAACACTAACACAAGTGCGAAAAGTGGTTTTTCAACATTAACACAAGTGCGAAAAGTGGTTTTTCCACACTAATACAAGTGCAAAAGTGGTTTCCTGCACCAACACAAGTGCGAAAAGTGGTTTTTCAACACTATCACAAGTGCGAAAAGTGGTTTTTCCACACTAATACAAGTGCAAAAGTGGTTTCCTGCACCAACACGTGCGAAAAGTGGTTTTTCAACACGAACACAAGTGCGAAAAGTGGTTTTTCAACACTATCACAAGTGCAAAAAGTGTTTTTTCCACACTAATACAAGTGCAAAAGTGGTTTCCTGCACTAACACAAGTGCGAAAAGTGGTTTTTCAACACTATCACAAGTGCGAAAAGTGGTTTTTCAACACTAACACAAGTGCAAAAGTGGTTTCCTGCACCAACACAAGTGCGAAAAGTGGTTTTTCAACACTAACACAAGTGCGAAAAGTGGTTTTTCAACACTATCACAAGTGCAAAAAGTGTTTTTTCCACACTAATACAAGTGCAAAAGTGGTTTCCTGCACCAACACAAGTGCGAAAAGTGGTTTTTCAACACTAACACAAGTGCGAAAAGTGGTTTTTCAACACTAACACAAGTGCGAAAATTGTTTTTTCCACACTAATACAAGTGCAAAAGTGGTTTCCTGCACCAAAACAAGTGCGAAAAGTGGTTTTTCAACACTAACACAAGTGCGAAAAGTGGTTTTTCAACACTAACACAAGTGCGAAAAGTGGTTTTTCCACACTAATACAAGTGCACAAGTGGTTTCCTGCACCAACACAAGTGCGAAAAGTGGTTTTTCAACACTAACACAAGTGCGAAAAGTGGTTTTTCAACACTAACACAAGTGCGAAAAGTGGTTTTTCCACACTAATACAAGTGCAAAAGTGGTTTCCTGCACCAACACAAGTGCGAAAAGTGGTTTTTCAACACTAACACAAGTGCGAAAAGTGGTTTTTCAACACTAACACAAGTGCGAAAAGTGGTTTTTCAACACTAACACAAGTACGAAAAGTGGTTTTTCAACACTAACACAAGTGCGAAAAGTGTTTTTTCCACATTAATACAAGTGCAAAAGTGGTTTCCTGCACCAACACAAGTGCGAAAAGTGGTTTTTCAACACTAACACAAGTGCAAAAAGTGGTTTTTCAACACTAACACAAGTGCGAAAAGTGGTTTTTCCACACCAATACAAGTGAAAAAGTGGTTTCCTGCACCAACACAAGTGCGAAAAGTGGTTTTTCAACACTAACACAAGTGCGAAAAGTGGTTTTTCAACACTAACACAAGTGCGAAAAGTGGTTTTTCCACACTAATACAAGTGCAAAAGTGGTTTCCTGCACCAACACAAGTGCGAAAAGTGGTTTTTCAACACTATCACAAGTGCGAAAAGTGGTTTTTCAACACTATCACAAGTGCAAAAAGTGTTTTTTCCACACTAATACAAGTGCAAAAGTGGTTTCCTGCACCAACACAAGTGCGAAAAGTGGTTTTTCAACACTAACACAAGTGCGAAAAGTAGTTTTTCAACACTAACACAAGTGCGAAAAGTGGTTTTTCCACACTAATACAAGTGCAAAAGTGGTTGACTGCACCAACACAAGTGCGAAAAGTGGTTTTTCAACACTAACACAAGTGCGAAAAGTGGTTTTTCAACACTATCACAAGTGCAAAAAGGGTTTTTCCACACTAATACAAGTGCAAAAGTGGTTCCCTGCACCAACACAAGTGCGAAAAGTGGTTTTTCAACACTAACACAAGTGCGAAAAGTGGTTTTTCAACACTATCACAAGTGCAAAAAGTGTTTTTTCCACACTAATACAAGTGCAAAAGTGGTTTCCTACACCAACACAAGTGCGAAAAGTGGTTTTTCAACACTAACACATGTGCGAAAAGTGGTTTTTCAACACTAACACAAGTGCGAAAAGTGGTTTTTCCACACTAATACAAGTGCAAAAGGTGGTTTCCTGCACCAACACAAGTGCGAAAAGTGGTTTTTCACACTATCACAAGTGCGAAAAGTGGTTTTTCAACACTATCACAAGTGCAAAAAGTGTTTTTTCCACACTAATACAAGTGCACAAGTGGTTTCCTGCACCAACACAAGTGCGAAAAGTGTTTTTTCAACACTAACACAAGTGCGAAAAGTAGTTTTTCAACACTAACACAAGTGCAAAAAGTGGTTTTCCACACTAATACAAGTGCAAAAGTGGTTGCCTGCACCAACACAAGTGCGAAAAGTGGTTTTTCAACACTAACACAAGTGCGAAAAGTGGTTTTTCAACACTATCACAAGTGCAAAAAGTGTTTTTTCCACACTAATACAAGTGCAAAAGTGGTTTCCTGCACCAACACAAGTGCGAAAAGTGGTTTTTCAACACTAACACAAGTGCGAAAAGTGGTTTTTCAACACTAACACAAGTGTGAAAAGTGGTTTTTCAACACTAACACAGGTGTGAAAAGTAGTTTTTCCACACTAATACAATTGCAAAAGTGGTTCCCTGCACCAACACAAGTGCGAAAAGTGGTTTTTCAACACTAACACAAGTGCGAAAAGTGGTTTTTCAACACTATCACAAGTGCAAAAAGTGTTTTTTCCACACTAATACAAGTGCAAAAGTGGTTTCCTACACCAACACAAGTGCGAAAAGTGGTTTTTCAACACTAACACATGTGCGAAAAGTGGTTTTTCAACACTAACACAAGTGCGAAAAGTGGTTTTTCCACACTAATACAAGTGCAAAAGTGGTTTCCTGCACCAACACAAGTGCGAAAAGTGGTTTTTCAACACTAACACAAGTGCGAAAAGTGGTTTTTCAACACTAATACAAGTGCGAAAAGTGGTTTTTCAACACTAACACAAGTACGAAAAGTGGTTTTTCAACACTAACACAAGTGCGAAAAGTGTTTTTTCCACACTAATACAAGTGCGAAAAGTGGTTTTTCCACACTAATACAAGTGCAAAAGTGGTTTCCTGCACCAACACAAGTGCGAAAGGTGGTTTTTCAACACTAACACAAGTGCGAAAAGTGGTTTTTCAACACTAACACAAGTGCGAAAAGTGGTTTTTCAACACTATCACAAGTGCAAAAAGTGTTTTTTTCACACTAATACAAGTGCAAAAGTGGTTTCCTGCACCAACACAAGTGCGAAAAGTGGTTTTTCAACACTAACACAAGTGCGCAAAGTGGTTTTTCAACACTAACACAAGTGCGAAGAGTGGTTTTTCCACACTAATACAAGTGCAAAAGTGGTTTCCTGCACCAACACAAGTGCGAAAAGTGGTTTTTCAACACTAACACAAGTGCGAAAAGTGGCTTTTCAACACTATCACAAGTGCAAAAAGTGTTTTTTCCACACTAATACAAGTGCAAAAGTGGTTTGCTGCACCAACACAAGTGCGAAAAGTGGTTTTTCAACACTAACACAAGTGCGAAAAGTGGTTTTTTCAACACTAACACAAGTGCGAAAAGTGGTTTTTCCACACTAATACAAGTGCAATAGTGGTTTCCTGCACCAACACCAGTGCGAAAAGTGGTTTTTCAACACTAACACTAGTGCGAAACGTGGTTTTTCAACACTATTGCAAGTGCAAAAAGTGTTTTTTCAACACTAATACAAGTGCAAAAGTGGTTTTCTGCACCAACACAAGTGCGAAAAGTGGTTTTTCAACACTAACACAAGTGCGAAAAGTGGGTTTTCAACACTAACACAAGTGCGAAAAGTGGTTTTTGAACACTAACACAAGTGCGAAAAGTGGATTTTCAACACTAACACAAATGCGAAAAGTGGTTTTTCCACACTAACACAAGTGCAAAAAGTGTTTTTTCCACACTAATACAAGTGCAAAAGTGGTTTCCTGCACCAACACAAGTGTGAAAAGTGGTTTTTCAACACGAACACAAGTGCGAAAAGTGGTTTTTCCACACTAATACAAGTGCAAAAGTGGTTTCCTGCACCAACACAAGTGTGAAAAGTGGTTTTTCAACACTAACACAAGTGCGAAAAGTGGTTTTTCAACACTAACACAAGTGCGAAAAGTGGTTTTTCCACACTAATACAAGTGCCAAAGTGGTTTCCTGCACCAACACAAGTGCGAAAAGTGGTTTTTCAACACTAACACAAGTGCGAAAAGTGGTTTTTCAACACTAACACAAGTGTGAAAAGTGGTTTTTCAACACTAACACAGGTGTGAAAAGTAGTTTTTCCACACTAATACAAGTGCAAAAGTGGTTCCCTGCACCAACACAAGTGCGAAAAGTGGTTTTTCAACACTAACACAAGTGCGAAAAGTGGTTTTTCAACACTATCACAAGTGCAAAAAGTGTTTTTTCCACACTAATACAAGTGCAAAAGTGGTTTCCTACACCAACACAAGTGCGAAAAGTGGTTTTTCAACACTAACACAAGTGCGAAAAGTGGTTTTTCAACACTAACACAAGTGCGAAAAGTGGTTTTTCCACACTAATACAAGTGCAAAAGTGGTTTCCTGCACCAACACAAGTGAGAAAAGTGGTTTTTCAACACTATCACAAGTGCGAAAAGTGGTTTTTCAACACTATCACAAGTGCAAAAAGTGTTTTTTCCACACTAATACAAGTGCAAAAGTGGTTTCCTGCACCAACACAAGTGCGAAAAGTGGTTTTTCAACACAAACAAAAGTGCGAAATGTGGTTTTTCAACACTATCACAAGTGCAAAAAGTGTTTTTCCACACTAATGCAAGTGCAAAAGTGGTTTCCCTGCACCAACACAAGTGCGAAAAGTGGTTTTTCAACACTAACACAAGTGCGAAAAGTGGTTTTTCAACACTAACACAAGTGCGAAAAGTGTTTTTTCCACACTAATACAAGTGCAAAAGTGGTTTCCTGCACCAACACAAGTGCGAAAGGTGGTTTTTCAACACTAACACAAGTGCGAAAAGTGGTTTTTCAACACTAACACAAGTGCGAAAAGTGGTTTTTCAACACTATCACAAGTGCAAAAAGTGTTTTTTCCACACTAATACAAGTGCAAAAGTGGTTTCCTGCACCAACACAAGTGCGAAAAGTGGTTTTTCAACACTAACACAAGTGCGCAAAGTGGTTTTTCAACACTAACACAAGTGCGAAGAGTGGTTTTTCCACACTAATACAAGTGCAAAAGTGGTTTCCTGCACCAACACAAGTGCAAAAAGTGGTTTTTCAACACTAACACAAGTGCGAAAAGTGGTTTTTCAACACTAACACAAGTGCGAAAAGTGGTTTTTGCACACTAATACAAGTGCAAAAGTGGTTTCCTGCACCAACACAAGTGCGAAAAGTGGTTTTTCAACACTAACACAAGTGCGAAAAGTGGCTTTTCAACACTATCACAAGTGCAAAAAGTGTTTTTTCCACACTAATACAAGTGCAAAAGTGGTTTCCTGCACCAACACAAGTGCGAAAAGTGGTTTTTCAACACTAACACAAGTGCGAAAAGTGGTTTTTCAACACTAACACAAGTGCGAAAAGTGGTTTTTCCACACTAATACAAGTGCAATAGTGGTTTCCTGCACCAACACCAGTGCGAAAAGTGGTTTTTCAACACTAACACTAGTGCGAAACGTGGTTTTTCAACACTATTGCAAGTGCAAAAAGTGTTTTTTCAACACTAATACAAGTGCAAAAGTGGTTTTCTGCACCAACACAAGTGCGAAAAGTGGTTTTTCAACACTAACACAAGTGCGAAAAGTGGGTTTTCAACACTAACACAAGTGCGAAAAGTGGTTTTTGAACACTAACACAAGTGCGAAAAGTGGATTTTCAACACTAACACAAATGCGAAAAGTGGTTTTTCCACACTAACACAAGTGCAAAAAGTGTTTTTTCCACACTAATACAAGTGCAAAAGTGGTTTCCTGCACCAACACAAGTGTGAAAAGTGGTTTTTCAACACGAACACAAGTGCGAAAAGTGGTTTTTCAACACTAACACAAGTGCGAAAAGTGGTTTTTCCACACTAATACAAGTGCAAAAGTGGTTTCCTGCACCAACACAAGTGTGAAAAGTGGTTTTTCAACACTAACACAAGTGCGAAAAGTGGTTTTTCAACACTAACACAAGTGCGAAAAGTGGTTTTTCCACACTAATACAAGTGCAAAAGTGGTTTCCTGCACCAACACAAGTGCGAAAAGTGGTTTTTCAACACTAACACAAGTGCGAAAAGTGTTTTTTCAACACTATCACAAGTGCAAAAAGTGTTTTTTCCACACTAATACAAGTGCAAAAGTGGTTTCCTGCACCAACACAAGTGCGAAAAGTGGTTTTTCAACACTAACACAAGTGCGAAAAGTGGTTTTTCAACACTAACACAGTGCGAAAAGTGGTTTTTCCACACTAATACAAGTGCAAAAGTGGTTTCCTGCACCAACACAAGTTTGAAAAGTGGTTTTTCAACACTATCACAAGTGCGAAAAGTGGCTTTTCCACACTAATACAAGTGCAAAAGTGGTTTGCTGCACCAAAACAAGTGCGAAAAGTGGTTTTTCAACACTAACACAAGTGCGAAAAGTGGTTTTTCAACACTAACACAAGTGCGAAAAGTGGTTTTTCCACACTAATACAAGTGCAAAAGTGGTTTCCTGCACCAACACAAGTGCAAAAAGTGGTTTTTCAACACTAACACAAGTGCGAAAAGTGTTTTTTCAACACTATCACAAGTGCAAAAAGTGTTTTTTCCACACTAATACAAGTGCAAAAGTGGTTTCTTGCACCAACACAAGTGTGAAAAGTGGTTTTTCAACACTAACACAAGTGCGAAAAGTGGTTTTTCAACACTAGCACAATTGCGAAAAGTGTTTTTTCCACACTAATACAAGTGCAAACGTGGTTTCCTGCACCAACACAAGTGCGAAAAGTGGTTTTTCAACACTATCACAAGTGCGAAAAGTGGTTTTTCAACACCATCACAAGCGCAAAAAGTGTTTTTTCCACACTAATACAAGTGCAAAAGTGGTTTCCTGCACCAACACAAGTGCGAAAAGTGGTTTTTCAACACTAACACAAGTGCGAAAAGTGGTTTTTCAACACTAACACAAGTGCGAAAAGTGGTTTTTCCACACTAATACAAGTGCAAAAGTAGTTTCCTGCACCAACACAAGTGCGAAAAGTGGTTTTTCAACACTAACACAAGTGCGAAAAGTGGTTTTTCAACACTATCACAAGTGCAAAAAGTGTTTTTTCCACACTAATACAAGTGCAAAAGTGGTTTCCTGCACCAACACAAGTGCGAAAAGTGGTTTTTCAACACTAACACAAGTGCGAAAAGTGGTTTTTCAACACTATCACAAGAGCAAAAAGTGTTTTTTCCACACTAATACAAGTGCAAAAGTGGTTTCCTACACCAACACAAGTGCGAAAAGTGGGTTTTCAACACTAACACGTGCGAAAAGTGGTTTTTCAACACTAACACAAGTGCGAAAAGTGGTTTTTCCACACTAATACAAGTGCAAAAGTGGTTTCCTGCACCAACACAAGTGCGAAAAGTGGTTTTTCAACACTAACACAAGTGCGAAAAGTGGTTTTTCAACACTAACACAAGTGCGAAAAGTGGTTTTTCAACACTAACACAAGTGCGAAAAGTGGTTTTTCCACACTAATACAAGTGCAAAAGTTGTTTCCTGCACCAACACAAGTGCGAAAAGTGGTTTTTCAACACTATCACAAGTGCGAAAAGTGGTTTTTCAACACTATCACAAGTGCAAAAAGTGTTTTTTCCACACTAATACAAGTGCAAAAGTGGTTTCCTGCACCAACACAAGTGCGAAAAGTGGTTTTTCAACACTAACACAAGTGCGAAAAGTGGTTTTTCAACACTAACACAAGTGCGAAAAGTGGTTTTTCCACACTAATACAAGTGCAAAAGTGGTTTCCTGCACCAACACAAGTGCGAAAAGTGGTTTTTCAACACTATCACAAGTGCGAAAAGTGGTTTTTCCACACTAATACAAGTGCAAAAGTGGTTTCCTGCACCAACACGTGCGAAAAGTGGTTTTTCAACACGAACACAAGTGCGAAAAGTGGTTTTTCAACACTATCACAAGTGCAAAAAGTGTTTTTTCCACACTAATACAAGTGCAAAAGTGGTTTCCTGCACTAACACAAGTGCGAAAAGTGGTTTTTCAACACTATCACAAGTGCGAAAAGTGGTTTTTCAACACTAACACAAGTGCAAAAGTGGTTTCCTGCACCAACACAAGTGCGAAAAGTGGTTTTTCAACACTAACACAAGTGCGAAAAGTGGTTTTTCAACACTATCACAAGTGCAAAAAGTGTTTTTTCCACACTAATACAAGTGCAAAAGTGGTTTCCTGCACCAACACAAGTGCGAAAAGTGGTTTTTCAACACTAACACAAGTGCGAAAAGTGGTTTTTCAACACTAACACAAGTGCGAAAAGTGGTTTTTCCACACTAATACAAGTGCAAAAGTGGTTTCCTGCACCAACACAAGTGCGAAAAGTGGTTTTTCAACACTAACACAAGTGCGAAAAGTGTTTTTCAACACTAACACAAGTGCGAAAAGTGGTTTTTCAACACTAACACAAGTACGAAAAGTGGTTTTTCAACACTAACACAAGTGCGAAAAGTGTTTTTTCCACACTAATACAAGTGCAAAAGTGGTTTCCTGCACCAACACAAGTGCGAAAAGTGGTTTTTCAACACTAACACAAGTGCAAAAAGTGGTTTTTCAACACTAACACAAGTGCGAAAAGTGGTTTTTCCACACCAATACAAGTGAAAAAGTGGTTTCCTGCACCAACACAAGTGCGAAAAGTGGTTTTTCAACACTAACACAAGTGCGAAAAGTGGTTTTTCAACACTAACACAAGTGCGAAAAGTGGATTTTCCACACTAATACAAGTGCAAAAGTGGTTTCCTGCACCAACACAAGTGCGAAAAGTGGTTTTTCAACACTAACACAAGTGCGAAAAGTGGTTTTTCAATACTAACACAAGTGCGAAAAGTGGTTTTTCCACACTAATACAAGTGCAAAAGTGGTTTCCTGCACCAACACAAGTGCGAAAAGTGGTTTTTCAACACTAACACAAGTGCGAAAAGTGATTTTTCAACACTAACACAAGTGCGAAAAGTGGTTTTTCAACACTAACACAAGTGCAAAAGTGGTTTCCTGCACCAACACAAGTGCGAAAAGTGGTTTTTCAACACTAACACAAGTGCGAAAAGTGGTTTTTCAACACTAACACAAGTGCGAAAAGTGGTTTTTCCACACTAATACAAATGCAAAAGTGGTTTCCTGCACCAACACCAGTGCGAAAAGTGGTTTTTTCAACACTAACACAAGTGCGAAAAGTGGTTTTTCAACACTATCACAAGTGCAAAAAGTGTTTTTTACACACTAATACAAGTGCAAAAGTGGTTTCCTGCACCAACACATGTGCGAAAAGTGGTTTTTCAACACTAACACAAGTGCGAAAAGTGGTTTTTCCACACTAATACAAGTGCAAAAGTGGTTTCCTGCACCAACACATGTGCGAAAAGTGGTTTTTCAACACTAACACAAGTGCGAAAAGTGGTTTTTCCACACTAATACAAGTGCAAAAGTGGTTTCCTGCACCAACACAAGTGCGAAAAGTGGTTTTTCAACACTAACACAAGTGCGAAAAGTGGTTTTTCAACACTAACACAAGTGCGAAAAGTGGTTTTTCAACACTAACACAAGTACGAAAAGTGGTTTTTCAACACTAACACAAGTGCGAAAAGTGTTTTTTCCACACTAATACAGGGTGCAAAAGTGGTTTCCTGCACCAACACAAGTGCGAAAAGTGGTTTTTCAACACTAACACAAGTGCAAAAAGTGGTTTTTCAACACTAAAACAAGTGCGAAAAGTGGTTTTTCCACACTAATACAAGTGCAAAAGTGGTTTCCTGCACCAACACAAGTGCGAAAAGTGGTTTTTCAACACTAACACAAGTGCGAAAAGTGGTTTTTCAACACTAACACAAGTGCGAAAAGTGGTTTTTCCACACTAATACAAATGCAAAAGTGGTTTCCTGCACCAACACCAGTGCGAAAAGTGGTTTTTCAACACTAACACAAGTGCGAAAAGTGGTTTTTCAACATTAACACAAGTGCGAAAAGTGGTTTTTCCACACTAATACAAGTGCAAAAGTGGTTTCCTGCACCAACACAAGTGCGAAAAGTGGTTTTTCAACACTATCACAAGTGCGAAAACTGGTTTTTCCACACTAATACAAGTGCAAAAGCGGTTTCCTGCACCAACACGTGCGAAAAGTGGTTTTCAACACGAACACAAGTGCGAAAAGTGGTTTTTCAACACTATCACAAGTGCAAAAAGTGTTTTTTCCACACTAATACAAGTGCAAAAGTGGTTTCCTGCACTTACACAACTGCGAAAAGTGGTTTTTCAACACTATCACAAGTGCGAAAAGTGGTTTTTCAACACTAACACAAGTGCAAAAGTGGTTTCCTGCACCAACACAAGTGCGAAAAGTGGTTTTTCAACACTAACACAAGTGCGAAAAGTGGTTTTTCAACACTATCACAAGTGCAAAAAGTGTTTTTTCCACACTAATACAAGTGCAAAAGTGGTTTCCTGCACCAACACAAGTGCGAAAAGTGGTTTTTCAACACTAACACAAGTGCGAAAAGTGGTTTTTCAACACTAACACAAGTGCAAAAGTGGTTTCCTGCACCAACACAAGTGCGAAAAGTGGTTTTTCAACACTAACACAAGTGCGAAAAGTGGTTTTTCAACACTATCACAAGTGCAAAAAGTGTTTTTTCCACACTAATACAAGTGCAAAAGTGGTTTCCTGCACCAACACAAGTGCGAAAAGTGGTTTTTCAACACTAACACAAGTGCGAAAAGTGGTTTTTCAACACTATCACAAGTGCAAAAAGTGTTTTTTCCACACTAATACAAGTGCAAAAGTGGTTTCCTACACCAACACAAGTGCGAAAAGTGGGTTTTCAACACTAACACGTGCGAAAAGTGGTTTTTCAACACTAACACAAGTGCGAAAAGTGGTTTTTCCACACTAATACAAGTGCAAAAGTGGTTTCCTGCACCAACACAAGTGCGAAAAGTGGTTTTTCAACACTAACACAAGTGCGAAAAGTGGTTTTTCAACACTAACACAAGTGCGAAAAGTGGTTTTTCAACACTAACACAAGTGCGAAAAGTGGTTTTTCCACACTAATACAAGTGCAAAAGTTGTTTCCTGCACCAACACAAGTGCGAAAAGTGGTTTTTCAACACTATCACAAGTGCGAAAAGTGGTTTTTCAACACTATCACAAGTGCAAAAAGTGTTTTTTCCACACTAATACAAGTGCAAAAGTGGTTTCCTGCACCAACACAAGTGCGAAAAGTGGTTTTTCAACACTAACACAAGTGCGAAAAGTGGTTTTTCAACACTAACACAAGTGCGAAAAGTGGTTTTTCCACACTAATACAAGTGCAAAAGTGGTTTCCTGCACCAACACAAGTGCGAAAAGTGGTTTTTCAACACTATCACAAGTGCGAAAAGTGGTTTTTCCACACTAATACAAGTGCAAAAGTGGTTTCCTGCACCAACACGTGCGAAAAGTGGTTTTTCAACACGAACACAAGTGCGAAAAGTGGTTTTTCAACACTATCACAAGTGCAAAAAGTGTTTTTTCCACACTAATACAAGTGCAAAAGTGGTTTCCTGCACTAACACAAGTGCGAAAAGTGGTTTTTCAACACTATCACAAGTGCGAAAAGTGGTTTTTCAACACTAACACAAGTGCAAAAGTGGTTTCCTGCACCAACACAAGTGCGAAAAGTGGTTTTTCAACACTAACACAAGTGCGAAAAGTGGTTTTTCAACACTATCACAAGTGCAAAAAGTGTTTTTTCCACACTAATACAAGTGCAAAAGTGGTTTCCTGCACCAACACAAGTGCGAAAAGTGGTTTTTCAACACTAACACAAGTGCGAAAAGTGGTTTTTCAACACTAACACAAGTGCGAAAAGTGTTTTTTCCACACTAATACAAGTGCAAAAGTGGTTTCCTGCACCAAAACAAGTGCGAAAAGTGGTTTTTCAACACTAACACTAGTGCGAAAAGTGGTTTTTCAACACTAACACAAGTGCGAAAAGTGGTTTTTCCACACTAATACAAGTGCACAAGTGGTTTCCTGCACCAACACAAGTGCGAAAAGTGGTTTTTCAACACTAACACAAGTGCGAAAAGTGGTTTTTCAACACTAACACAAGTGCGAAAAGTGGTTTTTCCACACTAATACAAGTGCAAAAGTGGTTTCCTGCACCAACACAAGTGCGAAAAGTGGTTTTTCAACACTAACACAAGTGCGAAAAGTGGTTTTTCAACACTAACACAAGTGCGAAAAGTGGTTTTTCAACACTAACACAAGTACGAAAAGTGGTTTTTCAACACTAACACAAGTGCGAAAAGTGTTTTTTCCACACTAATACAAGTGCAAAAGTGGTTTCCTGCACCAACACAAGTGCGAAAAGTGGTTTTTCAACACTAACACAAGTGC